>NW_011628168.1:9656-11223 GCF_000512975.1 Sesamum indicum | reverse complement strand
CGTCACTTGATACTGTGCGAGACGGATCCAAACGATGGAAATCTACGGCGGTGGGATACTTTATGGGAAAGCGGCCGTACTACCACCACTTAAAGGAGTTTGCCCATTCGGTTTGGCCGGCGCTACGAGAGGTCACAGCAACGGCTAATGGTTTCTTTTTCTTCCAATTTAAAACGGAAATTGATATGGAGGAGGTTAGAAGGGGGGCCATGGCTATTTCACGGACAACCAATCGTATTGCAAAACTGGGAACCGGGTATGGCTATGAGAAAGTTGAAGCATACTCAAGTGCCTGTCTGGATAAAACTGCGACACCTTCCATTGGAATTCTGGACGACGGAAGGATTGAGTACTGTGGCTAGCGGTGTGGGTAAGCCACTATACCCTGATCCGATAACGAGGGCATGCACGAGACTGGACTTCGCTCGTGTATGCGTGATGATTGATGTTACTCAGAAAATAGAAAAACATATTATCATAATGACGCCAGATGAATATGGTGGGGAAACCCCATGCAAGGTTGATATTGAATATGAATGGCTTCCCCCTAAATGCACAGGATGCATGACGTTGGGTCACTCGGTGAAGGAGTGCTCGTTGATCAACACTCAGAAACAGACAAAGCCTCCGGTGAAAGTGTATGTACCAAAAGCAAATGTCCCCCCTCCACCAGTCGCCGAGGAGAGAGAAAAGAAACACAAGACCGTGGTTGTAGTGTTGAATAAAGTGAGAGGAGATGAAGGTACAAAACAGAATAAACGCTACACCTCCTCGCAGAAAGAGAAGGGTAAGGAAGTGGTTACTTTTAATCCTTTTGATGCTCTGAACTCACTGGACGACGCAGAAGAGAACACTAGGGGTCCTAACACATGCAGCCCCTCTAGTAGTGATCCATGTTGAATCTCGCGGTGTGGAATGTCCGGGGGCTGAATAAGAGAGACCATCAGCTCGCATTAAAGGACCTTATCTCGGAATACAGGTTAGATTTTATGGGCATCTTAGAAACTCGTGTGCGTATTAACAACGTCATGCATATTCAGTCTTTTTTGCTTCCTCATTGGAAATGGTTTGTTGATTATGCAACTGTGGGTAACCGTATTTGGGTAGCGTGGGATGATAATGTTGTGGACGTCCATATTCTTGATTTGGGGAACCAATTTATGCACTGTCGTGTCACTCATAAGGCAGATAGTGAATCCCTCATAATCACTATTGTTTATGGTGCCTCTGAGATGATTGATCGCAGAAGTTTATGGAATACCTTGGAAATATTAGCTCGAGAGCACTCGGATGAGCCCTGGCTGGTGGGGGGGGACTTCAACGCGGTCCGAGAAATGAATAAGGTGTGTGGAACTTCTGGGGATATAAGGATGGCCATGGAAGAATTCAATGTTGGTATTCATGAGGCCGGGCTAATACCCTTGCCTATGCAGGGGGAATGGTATACTTGGCACAACTGCAGCACGAACTCGCGGAGTCTATGGAAGAGACTAGATCGAATCCTTATTAATGATAGATGGCTTGCGAGGTTCCCTTCCTCATGTTATCATTGCCTTTTACCGAGGAC
>NW_011628168.1:8728-9641 GCF_000512975.1 Sesamum indicum | reverse complement strand
CACTCGCCGCTTCTACTGCATGGGGACAGGCAAACTCAAACAGGAGGTATGTTTCGATTTGACAACTACCTAACACACTCACCTGAATTCATCCCCAGTGTGTAGAATATCTGGCAGAATACAATCGTTGGAGTTTCTATGTTTGCGGTAACACGTAAACTTAGAGTATTGAAGCCGGTCTTCACGGAACAAAGGAGGAAGAAGGGGGATTTGACTCTAAACGTTCAATTAGCTAAAGGCATTCTAGATGAGGCACAACAGCTGGTGAGCTCAGATAGACAGAATGAGGCCTTTCTACAATTAGAACACTGCTGCCGCTTGGTTTATGCAAAAGCGGCAAAAGTGGAACAAATCATGCTGCAACAGCGAGCCAAGATGCAGTGGATGAAGGGGGTGACCAATGCTCCCGAATTTTCTTTCGTAAAATTGCCATGAGATGGCAAGGAGGATACTATAGATTAATGATGACAACGGGACCATCCACACTGAACCAGAAGAGATTATCAATGAATTTGTCTTTTACTATCAAAATCTTTTGGGCGGTAATAGACGTCAGATAACGCTAGATATTGGCTTTCTCAGACCGTGGGCAAGACATATCCTTTCGAATGAAGAGGCTGGTCATCTTATATTGGCGTTTACTCCGGATGATGTGAAGCAAGCAGTATTTGACATTGCAGATGACAAGGCCCCGGGACCTGATGGATACTCATCAGGATTCTTTAAAGCAGCCTGGCCAGTGGTGGGACAGGAAGTTACAAAGGCGGTACTGGATTTCTTTAGTACCGGTAAACTACTCAAACAAGTCAACTCCACACTTTTGGCACTAATCCCAAAGGTACACACTCCTATGACTGTTGGTGATATTAGGCCAATCTCGTGCTGTAATGTGTTATACAAAATTATTGCAAAA
>NW_011628168.1:4217-8073 GCF_000512975.1 Sesamum indicum | reverse complement strand
AGGAATTTCATTATCATATGCTGGACGTATACAAATCATTAAATCTGTACTTTCAGCAATGAGCATTTATTGGGCGTCTGCATTCATCTTACCGAAGGCTATTATTAAACAAATTGAGAAACGGCTCAGAACTTTTCTTTGGAAAGGCACTTCTACGTCGGGTTACGCCAAGGTAGCGTGGAAGGATGTGTGTAAACCAATCAAAGAAGGTGGCCAAGGAATTAAGGATATCGGTATCCTTAACCGCTCATTAATAGCAAAAAAGTTATGTGATGTTATTAGATGTGACCGAACATCTATATGGGTTGAATGGTTGAAGCAGACACGATTGCACAACACTTCTATTTGGACAATTAATGAGAAGGGAGGATTATGGGGATGGCGAAAACTGCTCCGACTTCGCAGCTCTATAGCATGGGTTTTTCCTACATAGTATCAATCAAGTAAGGCTTCCTCCCAGGTCGATTCTTGAAAGCCTTCAGGAAAATCCAAGGACTTCCGTTAATCCTACACTTTCCTCACTAGCTAGGAGGGGTTTAAGAGCTTAGTACTTGTACTAAGGGACAAAAAGAAATCCTTGATCTAAGGCCTTTCACTTTCAATAAGAAAAACAAGAAAAACTAGAATCATTTTCTATTACACTCAACCTTTGGTACTTAGACCTGACGTACTAGCTTTAAGCGCTTACTATCAGGGCTGCGCTGCGCATACAGAGCGAACCAAAGTACCATTTCTCTTTTTTTTTGGCTAAGTGTTTACTAAGATATCCAGTCTCAAATTCCAAGGTGTGGACCAGGAAATGCTCCCTGAATCAAAAAAGAAGTTTCGCTTCCAGTTGCTGTATCCGATGCTGCTGACAGAGCAGAAAGTAGAACGTTGGGTGATTCAGGGACTAATTCATTAAGAAGAAAGTATAGTACAACAGTGTCCCTCATTAGGCTTTCTACTTTTATGCTTTCTAAGAAGAAAGAGAAACTAAGAAGAAAGTGTAATTTATGCTTTCTACTTTTATTCATATTGGTATTTGTGTTGTTCTCTGTGCTTTTATTACAAATAATCTGATTTATTGTCAAGAATATTTGCCTAGCCAATTGAACTTGCAAATCCGTAATTGTTTGTTGAATTCAATAACTAGTGGTAACATAGCATAATTGATTATGTAGAAGTTTTCGATTATGTTGTGGGGAATGCACAATCTAACTTAAATAAATTCTCGTAGGAATTTATTGGTTAGAATTGGGCCTTTCTAATTCTTAATGCTGTTGGTAAATTAAATCTTGAGGACGTTCCCAAGGTTGTTTACTGATTAGGGATTTAGTAAGGGACCATTTCTCTTTACTAGACAGAGCCACAGGAAGGGAAATCTATCTATGATTGTAGACTTCTGTGAGCTTTCGGAACCCCGTCTAACAATGTTTCCTTTACAAACTGTACTATAACTTAGAATAAAATTTTATTCTTTAAAATAGATTTTAATATAAAATCAAATAGATGTCAAAATAATAGTAAGTAAGTGGTAAAAAGAAATAATGATAAGGTCGGATTCTCGCATTTCAGTGACCATGATTCGACATATAATACTAGGTGTACCGACTCTTTTGGTTGTCATGAAGGGTCCCTTAGGTTTAGCGACCCTGGGGTCGGGTAGCTCTTTAGGGAAGACTCTTACCTAGCGGGTTCTACTTTTGAATTGAACCGTATAGTATAGGGGGAGGTCCATGGATTTTCCTTCCTTTATTAGAAAGTCTATTTAGTTTCGATACCAACCCTTCCATCCTGTCCCCGATCTTCAATCCCCTGCTTCATACAAAGCGGTTATCAACAAATCTCCTATCGTCCTAGACGAGTAGGAGAAGGCTAAAGCAGGATATTCAATATCCCAAATGAACAAAATATAGTTATAGTAACAACTGACAGGAAAAGAACTGCAAAACATGAAGAGTAGAAAGAGCAGCTAGTAGTACTAAGCAGTAGTGATAAGACAAATTGTTTTACCAGCATATAAAAAGAAAATGATCGAAATTGAACTTTCAAGTATGTCAAGCTGAAGCTGACGATAGCTATCTTATTTTTCCTCAGGCAGAGCGAAGCATCCGGGAGCGATAGCGCGTAGAATGTGTATAGAGGAGTGAGGAAAGCAATAATACACCACATCATTAGGGTCGAAGGTTAATAAAACAAGAGATATCTGTGCAAAGCAAACAAATGGACCCAAGAAAAAATTCTCTCTCTAAAAATTCTCTCTCTAATTTTTCACACACTAATGCTTCATCTTCCTCACTTCTGGCCGGCGACGGCGACGGCGAGGCTCTGGTCGACGGCGAGACTGACGGAACAGTGAATGGTCGGTGGAAGAAGGACGGCCATGGACGAGACGTGAGCAACCGAGCTGTGCGCGATGGAGAAGAAGAAGAGACGGGTCTCTCGGTTCCGACTGAAAATGCCGTTTTGCCGCCGGCTGAGGGTAGTCCAAGGGTCTCCATGGGTGAAGACGGGCTGTCGACGACGAAAGGAGGGGAAATCGGAGCTGAAACCGCGATTACAGATCTGGAGGTTGGTGGCGGCGCGAGCTCGAAGGTCGACAATGGCGGACCGTCGTCTTCCTCCTCCTTCAACCTGGACGAATTCTTGAAGCTTGCCAACCGGGTTATTGACCAAGACGATGATGCTTCCATGGCTGCCTTACGCGACCTTCAAATCCGATGGAAGACGCAATTTGGAGACGGCGGAAATCGAGCTGTTACGCCAATGGTGGCGCGCGGGCAAGAGCGACCAGCGACCGGAAAACTCCTCAAGGCCAAGCGCTGCCTTCTCCCTTGCATTGCTGAGCAAACGGCGGTCGGAAATGGAGGTGAGACGGCTGCAAAGGTACAACTCCCGACGGCGGCGGCTGCTTGCGGTTCTTCGTCGGAGACGGGCGGAAACGGAGGCATTTCTGGACGAGCGATGGGCGCCGGCGGTCGGAAGGCTGCTGCGAACGTTTCTGTAGCGGCTGGATCTCCTTGCGCGTTTTTCCGGCGTGTTGGTGAACGGCCGGTGACTTTCTCGGCGACCGGTGTCGCGGCCGGAGCTGACGTGGCGGCGGAAGTGGATGACAAGGTAGGTGAGGTGGATGAAAGGGCGGATGACATAAGCCCTACTAGGGCTGATGTCATGCTTGATGTTACGGCTGATGACATGCATGATGCTAGGGCTGATGTCATGCATGATGCTAGGGCTGATGTCATCCCTGCTTCTAGGGCTGATGTCATCCCTGTTGCTAGGGCTGATGTCATCCATGATGCTAGGGTTGATGTCATCCATGATGCTAGGGCTGATGTCATCCATCCTAGGGCTAACATCACTTATCCTATGGAAAAAAAAATCGGCAACCTGGGGAAAGAATCGACGCCAGTTCCCTTGTTTATTGGGAACATTCCGCTTCACACTGGTTCTAATGGGATGGTCAATGATAAAATTGCTGATGCATTCAACAATTCATCTCGAAAAATGCTATCTTTCATTGCCCCAACGAAGCAAAATGGGGAGGTTGTAGTCCGTCCTTCACTTGATACTGTGCGTGACGGAGCCAAACGATGGAAATCTACGGCAGTGGGATATTTTATGGGTAAGTGGCCGTATTATCACCATTTAAAGGAGTTTGCCCATTCGATTTGGCCGACGCTACGTGAGGTCACAGCAACTGCTAACGGCTTCTTTTTCTTCCGATTTAAAACGGAAATCGATATGGAGGAGGTCATAGAAGGGGGTCCATGGCTGTTTCAGGGACAACGAATTGTGTTGCAAAAGTGGGAACCGGGTATGGCTATGAGAAAGATGAAGCATACACAAGTGCCGGTCTGGATAAAACTGCGAC
>NW_011628168.1:3072-3525 GCF_000512975.1 Sesamum indicum | reverse complement strand
GAAACTCGTGTGCGTATTAACAACGTCATGCATATTCAGTCTTTTTTGCTTCCTCATTGGAAATGGTTTGTTGATTATGCAACTGTGGGTAACCGCATTTGGGTAGCGTGGGATGATAATGTTGTGGACGTCCATATTCTTGATTTGGGGAACCAATTTATGCACTGTCGTGTCACTCATAGGACAGATAGTGAACCCCTTATTATCACTATTGTTTATGGTGCCTCTGAGATTATGGATCGCAGAAGTTTATGGAATACCTTGGAAATATTAGCTCGAGAGCACTCGGATGAGCCCTGGATGGTGGGGGGGGACTTCAACGCGGTCCGAGAAATGAATGAGGTGTGTGGAACTTCTGGAGATATAAGGATGGCCATGGAAGAATTCAATGCTGGTATTCAGGAGGCCGGGCTAATACCCTTGCCTATGCAGGGGGAATGGTATACTTGGCAC
>NW_011628168.1:1940-3036 GCF_000512975.1 Sesamum indicum | reverse complement strand
TCCTTATTAATGATAGATGGCTTAGGTTCCTCCCTTCCTCATGTTATCATTGCCTTTTACCGCGGACTTCTGATCACTCGCCGCTTCTACTGCATGGGGACAGGCAAAATCAAACAGGAGGTATGTTTCGATTTGACAACTACCTAACACTCTCACCTAAATTTATCCCCAGTGTGCCTATGTTTGCGGTAACACGTAAACTTAAAGCACTGAAGCCTGTCTTCAGAGAGCAAAGGAGGAAGAAGGGGGATTTGACTCTAAACGTCCAATTCGCTAAAGGCTTTCTAGATGAGGCACAACAGCTGGTGAGTTCAGATAGACAAAATGAGACCTTTCTACTATTAGAACACTGTTGCCGCCTGGTTTATGCTAAAGCGGCAAAACTGGAACAAATCATGCTGCAACAGCGAGCCAAGATGCAATGGATGAAGGGGGGGGACCAATGCTCCCGAATTTTCTTTCGTAAAATTGCCAAGAGAAGGGTGGCAAGGAGGATACTGCAGATAAGTGATGACAACGGGACCATCCACACTGAACCAGAAGAGATCATCAATGAATTTGTCTGTTACTATCAAAATCTTCTGGGCGGTAACCGACGTCAGATAACGCTAGATATTGGCTTTCTCAGACCGTGGGCAAGGCATATTCTTTCTAATGAAGAGGCTGGCCATCTTATATTGGCGTTTACACCGGATGATGTGAAGCAAGCAGTCTTTGACATTGCAGATGACAAGGCCCCGGGACATGATGGATACTCATCAGGATTCTTTAAAGCAGCCTGGCCAATGGTGGGACAGGAAGTTACAAAGGCGGTACTGGAATTCTTTAGTACCGGTAAACTACTTAAACAAGTCAACTCCACACTTTTGGCTCTAATCCCGAAGGTACACACTCCTATGACTGTTGGTGATTTTATGCCAATTTCGTGCTGTAATGTGTTATACAAAATTATTGCAAAACTACTTGTCCAGCGGTTGAGTGTGGTTCTGGACAAGATTATTAGCCCCTGTCAGGGAGCATTTATCCCAGGGCGTAGCATTGGGGACAACATTTTGTTGGCACAGGAACTGCTCACGGGATACAACCAGGTGAGGCT
>NW_011628168.1:1532-1850 GCF_000512975.1 Sesamum indicum | reverse complement strand
GTTCACAAGGTGGATTGAGGAGTGTGTAACGACGGCGGCATTTTCGATTGGTCTTAATGGAAACCCTCACGGTTTCTTTGCAGGAGCACGTGGATTAAGACAGGGAGACCCTCTATCGCCCTATCTCTTTGTTCTCGTTATGGAAGTCTTGCATTTGGGATTATTGCAACTTATTGAGCAGGATCTGCAATTCTTTTACCACTGGAAATGTGAGCCGGCCAAACTCTTCCAGTTGGGATTCGCAGACGATCTCCTGCTTTTCTGTAGAGCTGACTTGAATTCACTCAGGACCCTCAAGAGGGGGTTGGACCGATTTGC
>NW_011628168.1:0-948 GCF_000512975.1 Sesamum indicum | reverse complement strand
GGATGTGTGTAAACCAATTAAAGAAGGTGGCCAAGGAATTAAGGATATTGGTATCCTTAACCGCTCATTAATTGCAAAGAAGTTATGTGATGTTATTAGATGTGATCGAACATCTATATGGGTTGAATGGTTGAAACAGACAAGATTGCACAACACTTCAATTTGGACAATTATTGAGAAGGGAGGATCATGGGGATGGCGAAAACTGCTCCGACTTCGCAGCTCTATACTACCTATGACAGAGTTTATTATTTTTTTCGGGGTAAATGTAATTTTCATTAATTTAAAATAATAGTACAACAATCATGTGGTTTCTCCCCCGACAGGCCAAGGGATTCGCCACAGTCTATATAGCGCATATGTACTAATTGACCATGGAAGATTAATACTAATTATCCTCTGTCTAATGTCATCTAAGATACACAAAGCTAATACATGTGCTGGCCGATGGGTCTGCTCAAATCGTCTTAGATTTCTCTCTCGCCAAATATGGTATATGCATGCACCAAGTAATGCTCGATATGCTACATTAACAATATGTTTTCCCCTCCACTTCCTCGATGCCCATTCCACGTCTCTTGCCCATTCGCGATTGGGCCAAGCAAATCGGATCTGTTGACGAACAGCTGTAAGGCATCTTCTACTGAATCGACATTGGAAGAACAAGTGAGTGTGTGTCTCCGCAGTATCATCGTCACAAAGGATGCATCCACCCAAATGATTTAACCATGGTTTGTCTGTCGTTGGTAGCTTTTCCTGAATGGCTAACCATAGGATGAAGGTATGTCGGGGGATCTTCAAAGAACCCGAAAGTAGTGAAGTCCAACTTACTTTCGGTCCAGGTGGGCAGAATAGCCGATACAGGGCTTGTGTGGTAGGTCGTCCCTCTGGAAACCGCCATTTGATCCTATCCTCCCCTCCATGGATCTGAGGCAGAGTATAAATGAT
>NW_011628167.1:1964-58649 GCF_000512975.1 Sesamum indicum | reverse complement strand
TGATCTTTCTTCTCTATTAATCTGCATCCAACATCATACAAAGAGGATAACAGTAAGAAATATCTTCAAATGATAATGTGCATGTTGGCGAGCTTGATGTACTATATTATAAATTAACCAACAAGCAAGGTACAGGGGCAGAATACTTCATCATCATTTTTAATATGAGCTCTGTTGCATTAACAGACCGAGTTGTTGTATCCTTGTACTTACATGTTTTGCAAGAACTGACCCACTAAAAATGTCTAGAAGGGCAATTCTTAAACACATTATCTTAATCTGACCTCCAGGGCGTTACGCCAGGGCTCTTCCCTTGTTTATTTCGCTTTGCAATTTCTCCTTTCTTTATTTCCATTTATTCTCCATCTTTGTTCTTTCTCGCTTCCTTTTTCTTCTCTCTACTTCCCTTTATTTTTCCAGTTGTTGTCACAATTACCATCTGCTCTTTTCATTCAGAACTTCTGTTAGCTTTCATAATCTGTTATCAGCCAACCATATACAATAGTATACCATATAAGTTCTTGAGGATTTCAATGGTGCATGGGCACAATGGGACTTGGGGTTTGTCTCTTCTCAGATATCTAGACTTCTATCTAAATTGCATCTTTGCTTCAGTTTATATTGACCAGATATTCCAAGGGTGCAGCAATAAAAGAGTAAGACCAAACATGTTAAAATGTTAAAAAGTTGTCACTCACCTCCTGAACCAATCTCTGATATGCTTCAGTAAGATTATGAGTCCTCCACCTAGATAAATCAATAATATTTACTCCAGATGTCCAAGCACAAGAATTTTCATCAAAGCTGTTGCTTGGAAAGTAAGCTCTCAGGTGAAGCAACTTCAATCCACAAGTCTGCATGGCACCATTCACTTTTCCCCCCATGTCAAGGTTCCAGAGGGCTGACAAGTCTCTCTGAACAATGATATCATCGTCCAAGACCACAACTTTCTCCAAAGAGTGAAATATCTTAGGAAGGAGATAGTGGGAATGCGAAAACATAGATAGGTATTGCGTTCTAAATTGAGTAGAAGACAGTTTATCAACCCTACGAAAGGAAACATGAAATTCTTCAGGCAATGACAGATGTAATGGTGCCACCTTATGATGATTATACAACTTAAGGTCTTCAATATTCAGCACCTGAACCGCCGCATCACCATACTTGTTTCTGAAAAACCATAATTTCATGGCAAAGTAATTTTCTGTGTCCGTCAGCAGATGAAAGACGTGTTTCTCACTTTCCTGCAAATCGAATAAAGCCTCTTTAATGGCATAAGTAAAAAGCAAAAAGAAAGTTTGAAGGTAAAAGACGAGGAAGGAGAGACGGATAACAGACAACGGTAAAAAGGTCATACTTTTGCATGTTGTACAGTTGAGTTGATTACTACAGACGATGCAAGTATATTCCTGGAGAAGATCACATAGTGGTACAAGTCTGGGTTTACAAATTTCTGAACCAGTGCCTGCTCAATCTCAAAAGAAGATCTAAAATACTCAACAGTTAATCTCATTGATAAACAATGGAGACTCTTTGGCATGGTTTGAACTGCAAGTTTGTAGAGGAAGGCACTTTGCTTCATGTGAAAATTAGCTTCGTCCTCCGTCAGGTCAACTAGTTGTCTGAACTTCTTGTCAACATTATTACAGTCCACAGGGCATGATTTTGCTTTTGCTATTGCAGCCTCCATCATCTTTAGCTTCTGGCTATTCCTGATGAAAGGGCAACATCATTCTATGTTCACATATCACTAGTATAGCTAATGATGAGCATATTAGTGCAAGATGTATCATAAGCACATCAATAAATTTAGAGACAAACTCAGGTTCCAATTATAGCACAAAAAACTAAGAGGGAACATAGCTTGACCCTTTACGCTTGTAGGCCACACTGATTTGCTTGGCATACAAGCAATGTCAGCTCACACCCAAAAAGCTAACCTTTACACATTTAGAAATGAGCTAATTACTGATGGCAGTTACAGCAGCATACTAAGTACAAATATGTCATTTCAATGATGAAATGTTACAGATAGGTGCTTGATTTCTTGACGTCCACGTCAGTTTAGATACTACGAGTACCTGTCCGCGCTTTAATTTTATTTTTCTCTCTATGTTATATGCCGATAAGAAGGGGACTACAATCACCTACGAAGTACATCATTTGAACTTGATAAAGAAAGGACCTCGTGATCCCAATGATTCTCTTTATCACATTATTCAAGTCACTTATCATACTGCGATGCAAAAGGAATTGACTATGTCAAACAACCTCTAACCCAAACTTACCACTACACCTGTGACCGTAAACATGAGTTGGAACAGAATAAAACAAACAAGACATGAATAATTCATGCCTCATCAGACATCAGATGTTGTATAAACATCAAATATGTTAAATAGTACTTGCTCGTTGGTAGAAATTTCTTCAATAAGAAGAAAATGCAGCAACATGTGCATATGGAGAAAAATGAAAGCACTATGGAAGACCAGGAAGTGAAAGCAAGAATACAATGGCATGCACGTAGGAGACATAAAATGAAAACAACAATGGCGGCAATATGACTACACTAATAAAGGAAGCTGCTCCATTGACCACATCAGCTAGCAACTTAGCATGGTTTAAGAACTCATAACTGGGAACTTCTGCAAACAGCAACCATATCCTAGCGGGCCTAGCTTATATCCATGTGGAATAGAAATATTTCTATTTAGAGATTAGAAAACCAAATAAACGGTGGTTTGTGTTGGATGATTGGTCAAACTTAATTCTCTTAAGACCGAAGGGAATGGATCTTGCAGTTGGGACAAAAATCATGCAGTGTTACCATCTGGCAGGTTGGGCAAAGGTACCCCCATGAATGCGCAACACATACAAACTTATTGACCTTTTTTAAAGTATTCTAAAGATTAAACACCAGACAAAAAAACAGAGAGATATAGAGAAATGTTAAGATGATATCAAAAACTTCTTCGCAGACCTCCTCCAAAAAATTTCAGGTACTGTCACCTGAATAGAAAATTCGCGATAGTAAAGCTTGCAATGGCAAAACAATTTTCGCCAATGATTATGACTGGGTCAAAGTCAAAGAAAGTTTGTCCAAGGAGATATTGATCAAACAACATATGTGAAAACAAAGCTATCGAAGTATAACTAGGGCACTGCAAAAAGGTTAATAGTCCAGTTCAGAAGGGTCCAGATTTATGATTCCAAAGCTTAGAATTAAATTTAACCAGCCAAGCCAAAATTGATATGGAAACAAACAACTACCATACTTTCTTTCCTTTGGCGTGTTTTTCACATAATCAGAAAAATTCACCACGAACATCCACTGTGCATTGTAATCCAAGTAGCTACTGCTAAGAAATAGTTCTTCCTGTACAGTCATTTTTTTTTTCAAACCGATTTCATCAAAACCTCTATTCATCCATAATCCATATGGCTTCCCCTGAACATTTCAAAGAGACTAAAAGTTGAGATTTTTCTTTGTTAGTTAAAACAGCAAAAATAAAGATTAGTTAGAATATTATAACTTGACTCATCTTTTTATCTGAACGAAACTCAAAAGCCATATTTACAGAATAGACCAAAACCAAATCAACTATGGGATCTGACCAAATAGACACATTCGGTTTGGGTTCAAATTCAGTTCAGTTCATAATCAAATTTCTTCACCCCCCAACTTATAATAGGGACGAAAAGCTACTGAAATATTAATCAACTTACAAATGGAAAACATTCCCAGATAAGTTTAACCAATAGAGTACCTAGCAAAGAGAGAGACCAGATACCATGTTTAAAATAAAGGGAATTTTGAACATACTGAGGGGGAAGATCTTTATCCGTCGTAGTTTCACTAAGAACACGCTCAAAATCCTGAATATTTTGCTTCAGTTCATGAGACAATTTGTCCAGTTTTGGTAGTTTTGCAATACTGGGATAGTATGCACGAGCAACAAAAAGTAGGTCCTTCATCCTCTTCACCACAGAGTCCTCCATCTTTTCCCTCTGCTCTCGGCGCCATAAACAGTAACTCCCAAATTTTAATTCACAAATCATTTCACTCTCATCAGCGCTTCTCATATTTTCACCATTCTTGTCTCCATCAAGAGACCCATTATTCTGCAACAAAATATATAGCCAACGCTGTTAATTTGTTTAGTAGTAGCAATGCAGAATTTAGGTAGTTCCAAGGGAAAAGCTACATTTACCTCTTTGACTTGTTTGGGCAAATCTGCTCGCATGGGAAAACCTGTGTATAATTGTTAAACAAAAAATGATTAAATGAGGAGAAAAGAAAAACATAAGCCAGGTCCAAAAACATCTAAAGAGAACACTGGTGAAAACTATTAGGAGATACTATTCTATATTTATTTGCATACTGCACCCTACCATTGGTATCATTGCCAGCTTCCTTGACCGAGTTATTCCCCAAACCCTGGCAAAATGTAAGAGAAGGAATATCAGAACCAGAATTGAAGTTAAGGTTTCAAAGAAGTTACATATTTATGAACCTGTTTAGTGGTGAGTCACATGCAGTATACTTAATCCCTAAACTTTACACAGAGACTTGTCTTTTGGCAACAGTTTTGGCAGTAGTTTGGCTTATCAGAAGAATGATTAATAGAAGAAATCATGTAGAGACGACGAAGCTTAACAAGCAAGAATCAGAAGAGAAGGGATCCTTAGATAGAGAGAGAGAGAGAGAGAGAGAGAGACAAACAGAAAGAAGATGAAATAAAATAAGTATATAAAGGCTTGTTTCATATCAAGTATCCACGTCTCACGACATGATGACAAAGCTAAGAGTATTGCTAGCAAAGCAAATCATTGGGCTGAAGCGGACCTTTGATAGAAGAATAATCAACTCTATCCATATTTAGTTTACATGGATTTGCAGAAAAATATAAAAGGATGGATTTTAAGAAATTGACACAATTTGGACATCTCTAATGATGATAATAGATATATCAGCTGGTAGGAGTAAACTGGCAAGTGTACATGGCAAACCTGGACCAAGAGGTCAACTTAAAGTCACATGAGATTATATAGTGAATAGACCTTAAGGTCAACCTTGGAGATAATCAAGATAGGTACTCTAGTTGATCCCTGATGCATATGTGATAAGCAAAATAGTAAACAAATAGTCAAGCTGAGGTAACACACTCCATATTAACCCCAGAAACTATGTGATTTTACATCTCAGATGTGGTCCCAGAAATGAGCTCAAAGAATATAAACCAAATAAAAATGATGGAAATTGAAGTTCACAGTTTATTAACCTCAGCCAAGACAATGCTCTACATTCCCCACAGAAACAGCAAAACATAAACTTGCATGCAAAAAGACGCTATAAGTTTATCATATTAGCGCACTTGTTTATTGTCCCTTCCATATATTGAGAATCCTTACATCTACATAGTATTTTATAAGTCATTAATTCATCTCTAGAAATATACTGAGACTTAATTAACAGAAGAATCTGGTAACTGTTGATTAAAACTTAAAAAATTGGCATACTGTTACTTTAATAAGCTGACAGCAATTTTAACCATAAAAACATAGACAACAAACCTTTGGAAGTGTTGGTGTTAATCTTCTTATAAGATCATCCATATGTCTTGAATGGTGAACCTACAACCAGAAACCCAAACGGATAAGAATGAAGGATAGGGTGCGTAGCAAGAAAATATGAGAAGTCCAGACAAAATAGTAATGTTATCAGACATTACCATAATCTATACCTACATCCTTGCATGCTGAAAATGTGACTTAATACACGCATGGGTTCCGTATTTATAGTATTAGAATCATTTCCAGAACTATCTAAGTTGTTGAAGTAAGCAGAATCAGAAGGGGAACAACGTTCTATACCTTGGATTGATTTCTTGTATCAGCAGCATCGTTATGATCATAAACTCTTAGATGATTCTGATTGCATGAAGAAGCACCCAAAGAAAGAAAAAAGAAAGAGGAATCAATGTCCATTTGTTTTCTTATTGAAGAAGGAAAAAACAAAAAGAAAGAAACATCCTTTCCACATCCTTGTAGAACGATGAAAAAGTCTTACTGAGGCTGAGTTCCGTTGTTCTGTGCCATATCCTGAAATGGATGTGGGAAATCAGAAGTAGTTTTACATCCACATGACTGAAATTGAGGGGGGGGCACATAAAAGCGCATCTGTGGTAAACTCACCCACAAGCAAAACACAAAAACCAAAGATAAGAGAAAAATGTGTGGCCATTCAGAAGGTGTTGGAAAAATAATGTAGATTCAATATAACTTCATAAGATCTCAAGGAGAACAAAACAATTTGAAGGATCTCCATTAAGGGCACACAGGTAAAGACGGATCGAAACCCGATTGAACTAGAAGAATCATCACGTACGGTGTAACAGATCTAATCTGAGAACAGAAGAAAGAAAACAATAATAGGAATCAGTGAGTAGGAGGAGCAAAAGAAGGTTACCGGTGGTAGAGTGGAAACCGCTGTGGAGGCCGAGCAAGAAGACGAGGGGTACAAGCATGGAAAGAAACACTAGGCCCAACACCGCTATCACGAGACCTTTCCATCTTCTCTTGGCCGGAAGGGAGTATGATGATGAAACACCCCCACCTCCACCCTTCATCTCTCTGTCTCTCTCTCTCACTAGCTTCTTTCCTCACTTGCCTTCTCCACTTTTTAAGAATTTTTATTCCTTTTCTTTTGCTTTTCTCTTGTGGGCGATCTCAATGAACAAGTTCAATTACCTATCCTCCGCCAGCAATCCATCCATAGACGCAATCTGATTTAATTTGGAACTCCAAGTCCCACTGTCTCCTTCCCTTCGTCGAGAATGATTCTCTCACTTCACTCCCCGTTCATCCCCTCTCTAATATCTATCTACTCACTTCACGCACGATTATTGAAGCAGCCAGAACAAAGACGGAGAGAGAAACTAGTAAAAACAGGGGTCAAGTGCACTTTTGCCCCCTCAAACTCATTTGTTTTACATTTCATCCCCTTAATTATCAATTCTCGTACTTAAACCCACTGATTCTGAGAAATTCCTAAACCAAAAATCACAGGGATAATTATATTCTACTCATATTTTTTATGATTTAAAAATTAAGTTTAATACTTTTTACGATTGATTTTGTTCGACAAATAGATAAATTCATGAAATTTATTAATGTTAATAAAAAATTAAATAAAAATTAACTTAATATTGATTTATTGCAAGTTAAATAATTTTTTTGGTAAAATATACTTTACTCCTTAAATTATTTTTGATATAACGTTTACCTTCTAAACTAACAAATATAATATTTACCCCTATAATTAAATTTTTGGATATATTGCCCTTATGTTTTATATATATATAGATATATATATATAATATATATAGTTCAAAGAATTTCTTTTTCTAATATATATAGTTCAAAGTTTAATTAAAATTTTCTTAATTGAAAAACTATCTTTTGATGATAATAAAATAATAAATAATGAGTGAATTTAATAGTTTTAATTTTATTAAATTTTATAGACTCAAAGTTAAGTAATGAACGAGTACAAAAACTATTCAAAAATATTTCATGAAAAAATTTTATTAATTTGATGATAAAATTAAGTTATTAATTATGTATTCTTTTAGATAAAAATGAGTAACTAAATGATTTTTTTTAATATATTTTCTTAAAAAATACAATAACTATTTATATTTATTTTTTTTTGTAAAATATGTAACGGTTAGACATATATATTTATCAATTTTTTTAAAAAGCATATACGAATTGTTGGTTATATTATATTTATCATGTATTTACTATATATATTATTATACTCCACTTTTAAGTCAATTCTTTTTCTTTTTTAAAAAATTAATTAATAAATAATTTAGTGATAATTTAATGTGCAAAATACTAGAATGAATGGCTAAGGATGCGATGACTGTTCAACTTCCTCTAGTATAGCAATTACAAAATCAAAAGAAGTGGGTGAATAATAATGGGGTATTACAATTGACCAAAATGCCTTCAAATAAGGAGAAAACACAAAACTCGAAAATTTGACCGTAGATCTTCTCAATAATTTTGGTCTCATTATTTCACTTCTCACCATATTTAGTCCAATAAATGTAAAAGTACGCCCTACTCACATTTTCTGTTAGAGTATTAATGGAAAGAGCACTTTGCTCTATTAACTAACTAATATTTGACTGTAATAGTGTGAAAAATTGCAATTTACATTGCACAACTTACACTTTTTTGGATCAAAATCACAAACAAGAAAACTTGTGGGACATAAATTCCAATTTTCCACACCATTGCAGTAAAAAATCTAACAGAAAACGTGAGTGAGACGTAATTGCAATTATTTTGACACTTATGAAACTAAATGTTGTAAGGGGTGAAATAATAAGACCAATATCACAAACTATGTAAGTTATGAAACGTAAATTGCAATTTTTTCGGACTCATTCATTAAAGTTGAAGGTGTTACTAGAAAATGTCTGCTAAAATAACCAAAACTAATATTAAAGAATTCAAGATGAAAGAGATCATATGATTCAAATTGTCCAATCAGCGTGATATTCAATTAAAAATGGAGTGATTTTACTATTTCCCAAATCAGAGTCAAACAAAAATATTAGGAACTAGGAAAGTTAAAAGGCAATAAATTATGGATCATATTAATTATTTTACACAGTGATAGCCACTAAATTTGAAAAGTATGATAAGGGATCATCAAGAACGTGTATAGTAGCATCCTCATATTTTCATGTCTGTTTTCCAGATATGCAGCCAGGCAAAATATGATCACCAAAAAGAACCAGAAAAAATATGATGCGATTGGTCGCACGTTGGGTTTACATATGCACCGCAGATCACGCTGTTAAGTAAAGTTGAAGGCGTGCTTTGCTGACTCAAGGGTATTGCAAAGCAGCATAGCAACAGTCATTGGTCCAACTCCTCCAGGCACAGGGGTAATTGCGGAAGCTATTCTAGTTGCTTCCTTGAAACATACGTCTCCAATGAGGCGGTAGCCATGCTCACTTCTCCGATCCTGCAAATTCACCGCTCATATTATGTTTGTTTACAAAATTGATAGCATTGCTGATAGAACAGACAGATCAGGTCCATAACCTACCCTCACCCAACCCCACCTTTCGGATTAATTGTGCTTCAATTTCCTCTTCCCCTTTCGGATTAATTTTTTACCCAACCCTTGAAGTTAAACTCTCTTACAAATAACATGTGCATTCTCAGCTTACACTTTCTCCAGATGTTCCAAGTGTCACGTAAAAACGAAATATGGAACTGATGAGCTATATCATACCAGCTCAAATTCTTGGGAATAGTGAAGCATTAAGCTATAATTTAGACTATGTCCTGAAGATTCCCGAACTTGAAACTATTCTTCAAGTTGAGTCGAATTTAATTCAAGCGAACTCTAAGTAGATATACAAACCAGGGATTAGTAGCAAAATGTAACAGACAACCCTAGCAGGTTTTTATAGAAGAAGAACCCAAAGCCACCGAATATCCTGATAACATAACATCGGTGACTAAACCAAAACATGTAAAATCAAATTTGTCTTTTGTTTTGTTCTTCATAAAGGTACCTAAGTAGCCATAAGGGGCAAGATACTTTAATGAGAGGATTACATTTTCTTCTTCATAAGGGACCAAAGCAGCCATATAGGCATTGGTACAACCAGAAACACGTAGGATTTAATTTGTGACTTGGCATGGCAGGGTGTGTACATGTAATTTTCCAAAGCCCAAAGACTTGCATTGTAATATTATCATACCTCTTTCTTGTTGTAATATGATCATACCTCAAGGAGTCTGTAGGTAATCATCTCAAAAACTAAAATAGAAAGAAATATTCTCCAGTAAAGATATAAAAGGTCACCTCAATGGGGTTAGTTCCAACATCAACAATAACTGCACCAGGCTTTACCCAACTACCACGGACCAAATTAGGCACTCCAGCAGCTGAAACTAAAATATCAGCTTCCCGGGCGATTTTTTCTGGGTTCTTTGTAAATGCATGAAGAACAGTCACAGTAGCATGGTGCCTCTGCTCAAGAACCAAATAAACTGATATTCAGCAAAAGCCTTTTAATAAGGAAGTAATTAGTGATGGTTGGGAGGTGAGGAAGAAAATTATGGTATTACCTGCAGTAGCAAGGACGTTGGTAAACCAACAATGTTACTCCTACCAATCACCACAGCCTTCTTCCCCATGATCTCAACACCAGACTGCAGAAGCAACTCGATGCATCCTTTTGGGGTACAAGGAACGAATAATGGCTCCATGCCTTGCATGGCCAAATTCCCAATGTTCAAAGGATGGAAACCATCAACATCTTTCTCGAGGCTTATGACATTCAGAATTTTGGCCTCATCCAAATGCTGTTCAAGCTAATTTTCAGTAGTTTAAGTAAAGGTTCAACAGAACCTATCAGAATTTATGATCCAACTGAACTGCTTATGCATGAGTCAGATCCAGAAAGAACTTATCATACAACAGCAGTACAATGTGCACCAATTTTCAGTTTAGCAGTCTCATTCATTGCCTTTGCTTAAAACAAAACAAGTGATGAGAGCTTAAAAGTTAAAAGTTAACTGGATCAACAGAAATCCATTGGAATGTGATTCACATAGAAGCAAGAAAACGGCAAGCCAAGTAAAAACCATAGAAAGATCACAAATTGGTGATAGTTCTTTCAACATGATCTGTGAATTTCACTGGTTGTCTAAATAGAATAATCTAAAGCACATTACAAAGTTTACCTGTGGCAAGGGAAGCTGAACAAGAATACCATGAATTGATGGATCCTCATTAAACCTACACAAAGCATTGCAGACTTCACATTCAGTACAATTTTCGGGAAAGACGATCATCTTAAACTTGAAGCCGACTTCTTCACTTGCAATAGTTTTGTTGCGCACATATGTTTCAGAATCTCTTCGTTGACCCACTAATATGACAGCCAATCCAGGAACCTGACCAATTAATTCCTTCATTCTGCTTACTTCAGAAGCTATTCTAGATCTTATCCCCTCAGCAATTGCTTTCCCATCAATTATTTTAGCAGTCCAGTTGTTTGCTGTCATAAATCAATCACAATGGATTTGTTTCATCACTCCTTTGTGCTTCAAGAAACAGACCAGACAGGACTGAAGACAGATTATGCATCATATGCTACACAAACTCAATAAAAAGGTCAGTCTTCCTACTATTTATCTTCAATACCATATTCCAGAAATAAAGTAGAGGACTGACAATGAAATTCCATAAATAAAGAGCTACAAAACCAGGGGATAGGAATGGAAGGAAAGAAAATCCAAACTTCATTTTTGGAATCAAATAACCAAGATCATGAAGAGTAACTTGATACAAACCAATTAATCCATGATACGTACTGGGACATACAATTGATTTGGTTTTCAATATTAAAGGAAATGACTTCAAACTTTGACTAGGAAAACAGTTTGCTTTGAAATGAAACTATCTAGGAATGATGAGAGAAAGAGAAATTATCTTTGCTAATATGTTCGACTGATTCCCATCTGACATAGCAAAAGTAATTTCTGAGGCAGCAGATATAACCATCGCTGGTTGAGGGCTATCAAAAATATAGAACAACAAATTTTATTGTTTGTGCTTTGTCATCTTTAACCTTATGGAAATAATGACTTGTACGTATAACCATGTACCTTGTACATGAACACAATGTTAATAAATTATTTCGAACTTTCAACAAAATATACCATTTCCAAAGGATCCTATTTGTTTATCGAGGCAATACTGAACATTGGAATCAGCTTTCTTCGTGTCTACTCTTATTCTTAGATTATGGATATTTTTCATACTAAGGTTAATGTCCATGGAGAGCTGGTTAGAGTAAAAGATAAGGACTTATTATTTCTCTTCTGATTTTTTTTTCTACATGAGCCTACCTCTTGCAACATTTGAAATATGATACCTTTTTTTGATCCATGACTCATATGAAAAACAATAAAGAATCTGAATATTTTTCCAAACTTCATAAACCTAGAAACTGCTCCTCAGCAAGTTACAAAACATGGGTTTATGCCAGGAAAATGTCTCAGCATGTTACATGAATCAAGTGATTCTTAAACATCCATTAACTGGACTCAGCAGGCAACACTTCCATGGAAGACATCTTTAAACTTCATAATGATTCAGATTACATCTTATACATGCTTAACTAAAAGTTAAGCCTCCTTTGACCAGAAACACCTGAACTCTAAGTATAAATTCTTCATCTCCATGTGTCAAATACCTCTACCATATGCTGATATCAAATGCAAGTAAAAGACATCACAGGTTTGGATAAACAAACTGTAAAAACACATCCACACTGACGAGAGAGAGAGAGAGAGAGAGAGAGAGAGAGAAACAAGCACATCCATGAACACATGCAGAAAAGGACTTACTATTTTCTTGGATAGGTGAGGAGTCAGATTGCTTGGATGTAGAAGACCATGAATCAGCAAGGTCAAGTGATAACAGAGAGGGGGACTTTATAATTTGGTTACTAAAAGACCGTAAAGTTGATGTGGTTTGAAAACACCTCCTCAACCAAATCGGCTGCAAAGCTGCTAAAATTGGCACTAATCTTCCTCTCATTCTTGTGCATGGTATCTTCTACCACTATATCCTTATGCTGCATTGGCTTTTAGCTCCCAGGACACACAGTGTTTTAGCACAGCCATGTTGCTCCGACAATTTAACTGAGATGAAAATAACAGATATCTGTAACAAACGAACTAAAATTTAAGTGTTAACATCGGCATGCCACACTTTGCAGTGTAGAACAAAGCCCATTGTTGATGAAATCATGAAAGAAATTAATGCGTTCCAATTTGTATCCAAATATTTTAATTGCAACCAAATCCTTGTCAGGAATGGTGAGATTCACTCCATTACAAATCATCAATAGTAGCTACTCCTATTCAATTACTCGTGTCTTTTCTAGAGTATATCTTCAAAACACTCAACTGCTAGATGTCATACAGGATTCCAAACTAGCTCTTGCCAACATAGTGATTAAGACATGATGAATAAGGCACAACATAGCTCATTGGGCACCAGGAAATAGATGAGATATGAAAGTGCTGAAAAATTAGGTTAAGGAAATGTCATAGGTAGTTCGAGGTAAAACTGATGGAACGCTCCTTTGGTAAAATGAAACGGGAAGAGCAGTGAAAAGTAGGCTGAGTTTCAAAGATGAAAAAGTTAATGAAATCAGGCAAATCTGTAAGCATTCATCTATATGTTGAGTTCACTCTACACCAACCCATAAAATTCTGTCCCCTCAGTTCGTGGTAAGCAACTTGAGGTGTATTACGAGTATTCCCCAATAAATAGCATCAGGCACGATATATTTTCTCACGATCCACTCCAACAGCTTAAGCCATTCTATTTTCAAGATGCATTTTTCATCTCAGCTATTGACTCAGGTCCTCTTATCCAGATTGAATTTGGTCGTCATTGTGCAAGTACAAGTTCAAAGCTGCAATAGGCAAAAACCAACAGCCAAGGGACTGAATTCTCTACCCCGTTTTCAAGATCAGAGATATTCCCATACTAATTTCCACTGCTTGCACAACTATGGATATGTGATAAAATTACAGGCAGCTGACCAATTGGTCGGACGATGTAGTATTGTTTTATACACTTTTAAAAATAATCTCATAATGTTTAGTACTGACAATAATCGCCATTAATTGTCACAGTCCACTTGGTTTCAGTTTCTAGTATCATTCTCTGAGTACTGACAATAGTCGCCATAATTATCAGAAAGAAAACAAAATGCACAACAATCGCCATTAATTATAAAAAGCGAAACAGGAAAAGGAGAATAATATCCATTAAACAAAACGTAAAATTGAAAATGATATATGGCATCTGAGACCTGTAAATCTCTCATCTGATGAAGCCCCAATTAATGCGTACCTGCACGCCGTGTAAGTACTGGGCCTAGAACAGAACTACACAAACAAAGTAACAGGTCTAAGACGGTGACAGAAGTACAATTTTTAAGAAAAATAACCACGACCTAATTGTAACGGAAACGAAATCAAAATTCATGAAGAGATACCTCAGCAGCACAACAGCATCATTACCGATCTATATCTGTGAAATTCACTAATTACTCGAGACCAGTTTACATGGGTGGTCGTGATTCATAGGAGCGATCTGTGTTGGGGAACCGGGCGAGGAGGATGGATGCCGCCGGACTTTCTGCTAGTACTCACTGCTCAAAAAGACGAGCATAGTCTTTGCCTCTTAGGTTTCATTTTTTACTGTATATGTGTTGTTACATTTAGATGTTTCGAAACCGATTTATTTATTTATTTTATCAAAATAAATATATACTAATTTTAGACCTTATAATTAAACTTTTTTTATATATCTTTATATATATACATAAAATATATATAAAAAATATATGATTTGACGGTAGTTTTTGTCTCCCAATAAACAACACCAAATATACCATACTTATATTATATTATTTATTTATGAGGTGGACGAATAGAGTTAATTGAGATAAGACATGATCAGGCCCTATCTTTTAGTGATTTTGCCGTTAGAGTCATTATTTAGGTGAGGGAGAAATCCATAGATGTGGAGGACGGATAGTTCAGGTTTTTGAGGAAACCTCCTACAATACGCGTATTCCAAGCTGGTGAAAGGGCATATGTGAAGGGTCTACGTGCATGCCACGTAGTCTTCAAAGAGAGAAGTGAAATTGATGTTGAGCCGATTGTTAGTGTTTGGACCACAATATTGGACTATGTTGAATGGGCTTCCTCCACCAGAGCGACCGTAATTAGGGTGGGAGGTCTTGGGTCTTCTAGCTCGTTTTTTAGCTTAAATTCGCTGGACGCCACCCATCAAATAATATAATTTAAAAAATTAGATATATTCATTTCTATTTGATATTTAATTAATATTTTTTATAAATAAAAATAAACTAAATACTAATTGATTTTAACTAATAATATATATTTATATAAGTATTTAAATTTAAAAAGTAAATTTTAATATATTAATTTTGTATTTTGATTTTTTAATTTAATATTTTTGGATATTTTAATGATTAATTAATATATTCTATAAATAAATATAATTTATTAGAGCACATTTAAACTAAATATTATTTTTAATTTAATCAAATAGATAGTTTATAAAAGCAATTTAAATTAATCAATAGTACATAATTTATTAAAATATATATTAGTATCAAATAAAGGGGGAAAATAGACATTTGCCCCCTTTCGCACAATAGGCACGTGCAAAACACTCTCTATTAAAAAGTATTTTTTGTTGTATTTTAAATAATATAGGGAATTTTTGCCTATAAATATAATAATATAGGAGGATTTTGCACTATTTTACGAAAATATAAGGGGTATTATGCAATTTTTCCTTTTTAATTTGTAAAATATGTGCAAAGTAACCTACCAGCTCATGAGGTTTGCATTACGTGCTTTGTCTGTGATTTTTCTTAATTTTAGCTATAAAATAATTTTTATACCCTTGTTGGAAAATTTATGGCCCAGGACCAAAAAAGGGAGGCCCAATACACCCACTTGGATGGCTACGGTTTGGCCCAAGCTCACGACCCACAAACCGACCCACGACCCGACCCGACCCGGATTGGTTACTTATTTTCTACCTAATATTCTCTCATATCTCACATCTCTCCATTCCCTCTCTGTGATTCACTTTTCTCTTGCAACGATTCTCCTTCCAAAACCAAGCTAATGGTTTATGGAAGGTGATCCCTATCTTCCATCTCCATCTCCTTTCTCGGCCCTATAAATATGAGACTCATTCTCCTATCTTATAAGAGAAAAAAACTATTCCGATAAGCTCAGTGCAAATCTTTGTGAAATAGAGAGATTGAAGGTCTTAGTGACCGTGTGCTAAGAAGATCTATGTGATCGAGGGTTATAACCTTTGTGGCAAGGGCTTTGTGCCAAAACCGTGTGCAACCGTGGGTTTTATCTTAAGGCTGCCGATCTTAGTGATCGTGAGTAAAGCCTAAGAAATGGATCTGGCTCTCTAAGCTATCGTTTGATCGATTATTTCCACTGCTTTATATTGATGTTAATATCTTGTATATCTGCAATAATGTTATGGGTTCTCCACCCAATAGTGGTATCAGAGCCACGGTTGTTATGATCTTGAAGACTCACGGTAACATCTAACCATTTTTATTTTTTGCGAAATTGCTGTATTGGGAATCCTTGATTTTCTCTTCGTGTATGCTATGTGCATTATTTTTGAAAGATATATTTTTAGGCTTTGTGCCAATAATCGCTATGTACACTTGTGTTGTGAGTGATATTTTTTGCTTAGTGCATTTAGTAATGTTCCTTTGTGGATATTGTTTAGACTTTGTATCTTTAGCCTAAGTGGCTAAGTGTTTTAATTGAGCCTATGTGAATTTTCAATTTTGCCTATGTGGTTATGTGATTGTGCCTTAGTGGCCGCCTAAGTGGCTCTTTGAGTTCTTTGTGTGTCTTGATGGCGTGAATTTGCCTAAGTGGCTGATTAAGCCTTAGTGGTTGTTTGATTTATCCTTGGTGGCTAGAAGTTTATAGCGTCGCTATTTGCTTGGTGCTTGTTTTGTGCAAAAGTTAATTATGCTGTGTGCTATGCTTTGTGCTTGAAATACCATAAGTTAAATTTTGTTACTAACACTCTTTATTTTGCATGAAAAATCGGCTATGATGTTTGCCAGATCCGTTTAATTTCTCCTTTTGGGCCTTGGTTCTTTTTGGGTCCTAGTCCAAGGGGGAATATGTTGGAAAATTTATGTCCCAG
Source organism: Sesamum indicum (assembly GCF_000512975.1). NCBI lineage: Eukaryota > Viridiplantae > Streptophyta > Magnoliopsida > Lamiales > Pedaliaceae > Sesamum > Sesamum indicum. The sequence continues at coordinate 41,791 of NW_011628167.1, read as the reverse complement.
GATCGAAAATAGGGAGGCCCAATACACCCACTTGGATGGCTACGGTTTGGCCCAAGCTCACGACCCACAAACCGACCCCCGAACCGACCCGGATTGGTTACTTATTTTCTATCTAATATTCTCTCATATCTCACATCTCTCCATTCCCTCTCTGTGATTCACTTTTCTCTTACAACGATTCTCCTTCCAAAACCAAGCTAATGGTTTATGGAAGGTGATCCCTATCTTTCATCTCCATCTCTTTTCTCGGCCCTATAAATAGGAGACTCATTCTCCTATCTTATAAGAGAAAAAAACTATTCCGATAAGCTCAGTGCAAATCTTTGTGAAATAGAGAGATTGAAGGTCTTAGTGACCGTGTGCTAAGAAGATCTATGTGATCGAGGGTTCTTTGTGGCATGGCAAGGGCTTTGTGCCAAAACCGTGTGCAACCGTGGGTTTTATCTTAAGGCTGCCGATCTTAGTGATCGTGAGTAAAGCCTAAGAAATGGATCTGGCTCTCTAAGCTATCGTTTGATCGATTATTTCCACTGCTTTATATTGATGTTAATATCTTGTATATCTTTGTGTATTATTTCTGCAATAATGTTATGGGCTTTCCACCCAACAACCCTTAATTATAAATTTTTAGATCTTGTTTCATATATATATGTCAACAGTTCAAAAAATTTAATAAAATATCTTTTTCTTTTTTAATTTAGATCAACGATTATATTTGATGTTCAAATCAATAAATCATATCCATTTGAATTAAATCAATGGCTTAAGTTTATCTAATTTATGATAATAAATTTATAAAAATTATAAGATAAATTTATATAATAAATAAATAAAGATGCCCCCTCTAATTATTTTTCCAAAGCCTAAAGCAAATGAATGCCCCCCTCCAAACAGTTTACCAGACGCTATATTGTTGGCCGATTCCAAAAGTATCAAGCACGTATTTTCGATACTTAAATTAATATGGCAGGGCAGGAAAAAAAAAAAGTCTAATTCAACAAAATGATTTAGCAAGGAAGCCACATCAGACAAACTCTCCATTTCTCCAGCTGTGTTATTCTAAAAAATCTCCAGCTAATTCCCTCCTATATCAATGATGTTGACCAAAACAACCTCCCAAAATTTTAAATTAGTTGGGTAATGACGACTTAAATAGATATAACCATTCAAGATAAGTCCAAATTAGGTTTGGATTCTTTTGTTCGTTAGATAACATCCGTGGTTTTCTAATTTGTATGCAGCTTGATATAACTAATTCGGATTTAATTCTAAATCCCTCTATACATAGAGAACTTGCTGTAGTAAAAAAATGTAAGTCAAGGTATTGATACTCAACACACATGTTCTCTCAAGAAACAACAAGTACATGCATTTTCTGCTTATTTATGCACTCCACAAGCTCATATTAGCTTATATTTCCATATGCAATCACTCAACTCACTCATTTCACCACTATCGCAAGTTTTTATCAATTTTTCTTTCTAAATTCAATTACTTATCTAAGTATTAAAGTATTAATATCTTTTTTTTGTAGGTTACTCACCTTTTATATTAGCACTTTCAATAAGATCTTTCGATCGCTATAGGGGTATTAGACCTCGACTCTCATTATTGGCGCCATCTGTGGAAAATTTGAGCTAAATACATGAAAAATTGCTAGTTTGAACAATGGAGGTGATATCAATTCCATTAAAGGAAACATTGCCCTTCCTAATGTGGTCGAATCCACTATACCACAGTAAAACTAGGGTTTGGAGAACCACAATGCTCATCCTTCCACTGTTAACCTATTGATTGTACTTGTTGCCGCCAAATTGCTCTTCTAATTATAGCTCGGTGGTGCTTTTGTCAGCTTAGCATTTTGAGGATCTCCTTTTTATACTCCTATTATTCAGAGTGGAATGGGACAAATGCGACGCTTTGATCTATCTAACGCCCAAAGAATACGAGGATAGAACGAACCAATCCATATTGTGCTCTAGCAAAATTAACTTAACCTCGTGGATCCTGCCAGGAAGACGAGCATATCTGGCCAACCCAACAAGGAAGATGTCAACAAAGTGAATGGAGAAACCCATCACTTGAAGTAAGGAATCCCTTCAGCGAGAACCCCAACTTATTTCAAAGCACGATCACACTATAACTTATGAATGTGCAATTGATCATATTGAACACATTTGTGAATTTGAAAATGCTGCATTATTACACAACTATACTAATGGTATAAAAGATAGTGTTCTTTACTACACTAATTGAATTTGCCAAGCACTAGGTCGACCAACTTCCCTATGGTTCAATACATATCGTTTACAAAATTTATTTTATTTATTTTTTATTTGTCAATAAATATTGAAAATAACTTTGTGTCTTTTTAGGCTGAAACATGAAGATAAATAGAAATGTTGATTCTAAAAAGGTACTTGAAATAATATTTACTCATTGATTAGGAAAACTGAGACCCGTTTGAACAAGACTATTTAGAATTCCACGCTACGATAGCACTGGTATTCGATGTTCTAAAACTAACTTCATGATAGTCCTTTTCATATCTATGTTATCCGAACTTCTATTATTTGCTATTATTGTGCCCTGAAGATAGATTGCTTAGGTCTTGATGGTCTCGAGTCTGTGTCCTGCTGACACTTAGCACCACGTGATTCTCCTAATAGGTTTCAGCATTGTCTTTGCTGATAGATTTTAGCCTCCGAAACTTTCTGATGGACTTTAACATGTGATCCCCCTAACACGCTCTAGCCCATGTCTTTGTTGACAAGCTTTGGCCTTTGCATCTATGAACTGGCTCGTAGATCTAACCTATCTTATTGAATATTAAGCCACATTGAGTCACCCTTGCACTGCTCCATAAATAGGTTACATCCTGTTCTGCTAAACAGTTGACTCATAGCAGTCCGTGCAATAGATCCCATCAAATATGTTAAGGCGGAAAAAGTTGTTACACAAATATGAACCCCCTGCAACACATTAGGATACGTCAGTCAAAGCTACACAGTATCACCCACCAACTCAGAACGATAGGAATACTTTTTAGGTATAGAAAATTCTTGAAGCAGAAACCTCGTGCAACAGGATTATTCTTTTGTACTCCAACGGTCCAACACAAATTTTGCACTACTGGAGTGGGGAGGGAGTGATGCCCCTTTTAGTTATTTTTTCAAAGCCCAAAGCAAAAACACTAGGCCCCCCTCTGGTCAGCCCAGAAGGGCTACTCATGCCAAAAGTATCAAGCCCGTATTTCCTACACTAAATTAATTAAAATGGTAGGACCTAAAGAATAGATCTAAATCATCAAGATGACTCAACAAATAGTATGTACTCCATGAAATTAGAAAAAAACTCTTTACATCTTAGACTACGTCATCCTAAAGAATCTCTAGTTAACTCTTCCTACATCTGCGAGATTAAAACAATCAGCTAATAACAACCTTTTTCAAATTTTCGAGTTGATTGGGATATGGTCACTTAAACAATTAAAATTCTTTCAAGATAAGTCCAAATTAGGTTTTGATTATTTTGTTAGTTAGCTAACATCCCTGACTTTCAAATTATATGCAACTTGATATAACTAACACTAGAGATGGGGGGGGGGGGTTGCGACAAGAATGGAAAACAGGGGCAACGAGGAGGGAAAGGAGGGGTTGCGACAAGAATGGACAAAAGGGGCAACGAGGAGGGAAAGGAGGGGTGCAACAGGGGGGAATGGGCTAGGGAAGGGAGGAATGAGGGATACAATGACGGGGGAAAGAGCGCCGATACGAAAGAGGAGCAACAAGGTTGATGGGTGATAGAGAAGTGGGGGAGGAGGGGCTGACAATGAGAAAGGAGAAGAGGACGGCGACAGGAATGAGGGTAAATTATATTTTATTATTAAAAATCAATTAAACTCGCACACAAGGCGTGCACAACGCACAGTTTCTCCCATGGGGATAAATGGTGGAGTGCTTTTTATAATTTGGTTAGGGAATGGGATTTAACTGCGCAAGGAAATTTGCATGGATGAACTAGTGATAGAATGATGGATGTAATTTGATTTGGATGGTGGGGTTCGAAAAGAGATTAGAGTTTTGTATGGTATGTTTGTCATGTTGCTGTACATGCCTATTGGCAATAATTAATTAAGGTGTAGGCACATTGGAGAAGGTCAATTTAATTTGCGTGATGTACGAAGCACAGAAAAAGTACATGTTTAATGACACTGGAATCTGGATTCAATGTGCAAATGACATAAAGTCCCAAACATTAATAACTAAAATTGATACAACTTTGTTGCAGTTTACATATATCGGACTTGCAATGCATATATATGATGGTTTTTAATTTTGAAGCTATCATCAATTACCTGCACTGCAGGAGCTGAGGCGATGTGCGTGTCGTAAATAATATATGGAGTAATTTGGGTGTTGCAGTAGGCAGTAGCATTTTGGGTGTGGGGCCAAAGACGGTGTGGTGTATGAAGTCACGTGCAGGTGCAGCTGTATGGAGAAGGGAAAAGGAGCAAAGTTCGTGTGTCTGACAGCAACTAGACCAAGTCGTAAAAGAGGTTCAACTTTTGCAGCCAACCGCTACGTACATTGAATAGATAATCGATTCCCAGTCTCAGAAATTGGATCGACAAGCTTAGCAGTTAGCTAGTGTAGCTTTTTTCTTAAAGACTGTGCTGTGCCAATTAAGTGTGGACGTATGTACGTGTATGCTCACTCATACTGCTATTTATATTTATGTATATATAACAATTAACGACGTGCACCGGGAAATGAAACGCAAAAGTAACACTAGTACGTATACTACAACGTATTCTTTTCTAATTATATATTATTATTATTGTTAATTAGTAATATAATATTTGTGCTGTAGGCATAGACGACGATAAACAGCTAGTAGAGAGGAACAAAGAGTCAAACGGAGACAAAAAAAATAAAGAAAGAAACAAATAAATAAAACCAAAGAGGGAAAAGCTGCTGGGAGCGATGATGCCGTTGAAAGCAAAATGTCAAACACTACGTTGCGTTTTCTAGGTAACTGAGTTTTGGACAGCTCCTCCAAACCCATCCATCACATTCACATTCACAATCACATTTACACCACCACCTGCTTTGTCACGTCCTCTCTTTACCTGCCCCCGCCCAGGCCCCAACTCTCTCTTCATCATGCAATTGCATCATTTCCACTGTACCCTCTGCCTCTGCGTCCCTGCAGCTCCATATTACTATTTAATTACCCTTAATATATATATATATATATGTGTGTGTTTCAAAATAATGATAATAATAAAACTACTCCTTTCACCTCTTAAAATATATATGTCACGATTTATTGTTTATTCCAACTTCCTTTTTCTTAATTTTTCGACATATATTACCCTAGTATGTTTATAAAGTCCAAGTAAAATAAGATACTAAAAGATTTTAGAATTACTTAAAAACCTTGTCTTGGAGTGAAATAGGGTTTGATCAGTCGAATAACTAATTACTAAATTAAGAGAGTACATACTGATATGAGTATGGTTGAATTAGGAAAAAGTTTTGCACTACCGATGTATTGTTATGAGTTTTTATTTTCTTAGTAATACATGCTTGCCATTTAATGAAATTTATATAAATAGAGAAGAAAAACCTTTATTATTGATTAGTGTATGTAGGACAAAGTAAAATAAAAATGCAGACATCTTTTTGTAAGAAGAAAGTATATATACATATATATTATAAAGATGCAAATTTTTCCCTTAGTTATAGTAAAATGATGTGTGGGCAATGGGCATGGCATGCACCCGCACCCGCACCCAAATGGGATCTTATAATGTAGGGGTACAATACAAGTGATTTGGATTGGCCTGGATATGGAAATTAGCCCTTGCGTTGCATGGAATGGAAGTGATGATGGGGAGCAGCAGTGTAGTTGTACTGGAATATAGATCCATTGTTCGTTGACTCTCTCACACCTTCCAATTCCATGCGTTGCGGGAACAATTGCTTTCATTCGTTTTCAGTTTTCTCCTTCACCATATAATTATAATTATACATATATATATATAGGGTTCTAATTAACCCTCATCTTAAAAGATCTTAATATTGCCTTTCCAATCACATTTCATCACTATTTTCTGTTAAAAAAATTGTGTTTGAGTTATCAATAAAATGTTAAAACACCTCAAGCGATAATGCCTTTTACCAAAATTTTAACTTTACTTGTTCTTTATTAATTAATAATATATATAATGCATTTGGAAACAACTTCTTTTTTATATTTTCTGAAATATATATATTTCGTACTTTACTAAATGATGATGTACCTTATAATTAGCTTCTCAAGTATTCTTGCTTCATTATGCGTATAACTGATTGCCAACACAGATATCATGCTATGCAAATTATTGTATTTAATAAAATTTTAAAGAGATTAGACAACTTTAGAATTACGAGAAATAAAAAAAAGTATTAGTAACTAACCTTAAAAAGTAACGAATCACGCCGACTAATGGTAGATAAAAAATAAGACTATTGTAAAATGTGTATGTGTAATAATATAATATAATATGTTTTTCCTGAAAATTAAACAGAAAAAAGAAGCAAAGAAAAGAAAAATCGGCGAACTCGATGTCGCAGGCATTCGAGGGTTATCGTAAATGGTAAAAGCAAAGTTGGAAGTTTCCCCACACAAAGTCAAATGCTCAAAGACAGAGACTGTGAGTGCAAAAGGACTCAAATCATCAAACCATCCGTCATTTCATCTAAACCTTCCACCACCACCACCCCGTCCCCCACCACCACATCCCTCGACAAGGTTTTAGGTATTTTATCAAACCTGCAACGTACACAAACAGATATACAAACCAAAAGCCAAAAGGGCGATCGATCGAGCCTATAGAAGAAGAGGGAAATATATATATTTACACATGTGCACCGGTATTTATTTTTGTTGATCATTTTAAAAACAAAAACAATACGAGCCCTAGAATGTCGTGCTGGGTTTAGGAATGTTGTGCTTGTATGGTGTGTTTGAGTGTGTGCGGGGTGGAGGGAGTTAATAGACCACAGAATCCCAATGCCCGTGTCCGAACCTTTGCGCCTCTATCTCCTTGGAACCTCTTTAACACATACATAGATTGCTCCATCAAATAATAATAAGCCCCTTCATTTATATGTATTTCCTTTTTCTTATAGATTAAGTCAAGAACAGCTAACATCCAGGATTCAGAATTCATCGGCTGTGCTGTGCATCTCATATGGCGGCAAAAGCTTTTCCTTTGGTGGGTGAGGCTGATAACTATGCCAATGGTTGTGGCAACTGCGCCGGTGAAACTCCAGTACCAAGCGATCATCTTCATCCTAACCTCTCCAACGTTCTCACCATAATTAATCCATTGCATTCTCCTCAAGCCCAAGGCAGCAAGATCGTTAGAAAGAGGGCAGCGTCGGAGATGGAAACCCAAAGTATAGCCGGCAACGGCGCCAGATTTCCTCGCCGAACAGCCACGCCACACGGCGATTATGCGATTTGTTCCGTGGTTACTCCTCCTCCTCCTCCCAATCCAACACCACAACATTCAACCCAAGTTCCCAACTACTCCACTATGACGATGATGCTGCCATCTTCAACGAATTTCAATTTAATAATGACGTCGTCCAAGTCCGGATCTGGTTCAGACACTGCCCCTGCCTTTTCTACTTCTTACACCTCCACGGCCGCCGCCCCCGCCATAACTAATTACATGGACTCCACTTCCTCATCCTTATCGTCTCAATCTCACCAGGCGTCCTCCAGTGCCCCCCCTTCTGTATGTGTTTTCTCCGGCTTGCCGTTATTCCCTCCTGAAAGAAACCGAGGTGCAACGGGCTTGCAGCTCTCTCCTGCTACCGGCTGCTCCAGTTTAGGCACGGAGGACACCACAGCATGGATCGACGCCATCATAAAAGATCTCATCAACAGCTCCAACCAAGTTTCCGTTCCCCAACTCATCCTTAACGTACGAGAGATCATCCACCCTTGCAACCCAAATCTCGCTGCTCTCCTGGAATATAGGCTCCGCTCTCTTACCGCACCTGCTGATGACAGGAGGAGAAAGGAAGCGCTGCCACCACCGCCGAGTTTTCACAGCAATTCCGGGCTCCGATTACATCTGCAGGCCGACAACAGCTTATTGCTCCCTCAGGGCATTACTGTGGAGTCTCTGAACCACTGGCCTTCCCCTACTGCTGGGAATACCAACTATCTTCAAAACAATAACCTTAGCACATTAAGCCCAACGTCGACAGCTTCTCTCTCTTTCACCGCGCCGTCGACAGTCCTTTCAAACTCTGACCAAGCTGTGACCCTTGTTTCTCAGCCGGAAGCCACGCAGCCGCAAGAGCAGCAGCAGAAGAGCCCATCAACAGAACCAACCACAACAGCGACGAGAACAACGTCTCCGTCAACCACTCCCGCGCTGGAAACGATAAGGGAAAGAAAACAGGAAATGCAACAGCAGCAGAAAGACGAAGAAGGCCTACACCTCTTAACTTTACTCTTACAGTGTGCAGAGGCAGTATCAGCTGACAATTTGGAAGAGGCTAACAGGATGCTTTTGGAAATCTCCCAACTCGCGACGCCGTTTGGGACATCTGCCCAGCGTGTCGCCGCCTACTTCTCAGAGGCAATGTCTGCTAGAATAGTGAGTTCCTGCTTGGGAATATATGCGGCACTGCCGACAGTACCTCATAGCCCGAAGATGGCATCCGCCTTTCAAGTCTTCAACGGGATCAGTCCCTTCGTCAAGTTCTCGCATTTCACAGCTAACCAGGCCATTCAAGAAGCATTCGAGAGGGAAGATAGGGTGCACATAATAGATCTCGACATAATGCAAGGCCTACAGTGGCCGGGGCTATTTCACATACTGGCATCTCGGCCTGGTGGGGCTCCGTTCGTTCGCCTTACTGGTTTGGGCAATTCCAGGGAGGCCCTCGAAGCCACTGGCAAGCGCCTGTCAGATTTTGCCGAGAAATTGGGACTACCATTTGAGTTTTCCCCTGTTGCTGAAAAAGTTGGCAACTTAAATCCAGAAAGGTTGAACGTGAGCAAGAGGGAGGCTGTTGCTGTTCACTGGTTGCAGCATTCTCTCTACGATGTCACTGGTTCAGACACAAATACGCTCTGGCTCTTGCAAAGGTACCTTTGCCCACCAATTCTTCGATGTTTCTTTTGTCCAACAGGACTAGATAATCTTGCTTCTTATAGTAAGTTATAGATTATTTGTACTTGCCTTATATCACATTGCTGAAATAATGATGATGTGTGCACAACGACTCGCCTGAGTTCACATAATGTCTTGGCAATACATGAGCCAGTGACAAGCATCTCGCCCTGGGTCATGGATTTGTTGAACCGCAGAGCTTAGAGAAAGTTTATTTGGGTTTCTTCCCTGAAGTTTATGCCTGTTGACTCTGGCAAAAGCTTGATTGGACTAAGAACACTATTTACTGAGCAATTGTTGGTATTCAAAATGTTCAAAAAGTTCAAAAAGAAGAAAAAGAAAAAAGTAAGGCAGTAGGAACGTAAATTTTGATGAATGAGGAGTCCCGCAAGTCACTTCTGCTAATCTCGGAAGTTTGATTGAAAAGTTTGGCATATAAATGTGAAATTTCTTACGGAGAATTTTTTTCCAGATTATGTCCTAAAGTGGTGACTGTCGTAGAGCAAGACTTGAGCCATGCAGGTTCATTCTTGGGAAGATTTGTGGAAGCAATTCATTATTACTCGGCCTTGTTTGACTCTCTAGGAGCTTGCTATGGGGAAGAGAGCGAGGAAAGACATGTGGTGGAGCAGCAGTTATTGTCAAGGGAGATAAGGAACGTGTTGGGGGTTGGGGGTCCATCGAGAAGTGGTGAGGTGAAGTTCAACAACTGGAGAGAGAAGCTTCAGCAATCTGGGTTCAAAGGTATATCTCTGGCTGGCAACGCTGCTGCGCAAGCTACTCTCCTGCTCGGAATGTTCCCATCTGATGGTTACACTTTGGTGGAGGATAATGGCGCCCTCAAGCTTGGCTGGAAGGATCTCTGCTTGCTCACTGCTTCAGCATGGAGGCCTTCCTTGCCGGCTGCTACTGCCTCCCGTCACTTTCAGTCCTCCATCCAGTAGCTTCACACCTCCTGCATTTACTCTGGCTTTAACATGTTGAAATGTCTTAATTTCTCTGCAAATGCTCAAATATCTGAAACACGAAATTATGTAGTATTTTGTCTACTCTTGTCAAGACAGATTACATATCTACCTTCCACGTCTCTACATCAAACTTTTGGTGAGTTAATACTGAATTTCTTACACTTTCATAGTTTTCACATGCTTAAATCGTTCATCATGTTGTCGGGCCACTTCACACATGGATATTATTGTGATGAAAGATCTGCCTGTGATGCATAACCAAACTCTTCCGAAGACTGATGCAGCAACTCAGACTTCTGGTTTGGACTCAACTCAAGTTATGGACATCAAAAGGAACGAAAAGGATTTATATAAATACGAATAAACAAGAAAAAGGAGGAAACCAAAGACCCGGCCCTTAGTATGGCGAATGTCCGAATAATAAGGGATTAATTGAATAATTATGTAATCCCCGAAACTGTTGGTTCAAATTTTTTAGAAATAATTATATTTACACCCTTCATCTTTAGTATAATTACAAAAATTATCTCTATCAGTGTTTTGCAGAAAAAAAAGTGACTTGAAATAGGAAATGTTAATAATGTCCCTGCAGGTAATCCTTTGAAAAAACAGAGAAAAAAAATCTTATTGTTTGTGTAACAGCATTGAGGAGGTGTTTCTGTAATTAGCAATATTAAAGGGTGTGTCAAAGTAATATTTTGATGATGAGAAATATAACCTCATCTAGTTATTTATTTTGACGATACCCCTTCAATTATTTCTCTTAAGGCGGGCTCCAATTAATCAGCCCAGCCAGCCTAATCCTGTTGGCTCAAAAGCAAGATATCAAAATTATAAATTTTGTACTAACATAGCAGGACCAAAAAAATGAGTTCGAAATAATAAGATGACTTAACAATAACTGAGATTCCACTTCATGTACATTCCCATCATAACGTGGAATCCTAGAAAAAATTCTAACTCTCTCTAGATCCACATACAACTTTGAATATGGGATATCATTTGTTACAACTAAGCTCCAAATTCTACTCCAGAGCAGCCTATAAACAAATGTCATAATGCAGTCATAACTGTAACTTATATCACTCACACTTTCACACTTTTTGCTCTCACAAAACAGCAAAGCTATGAGCTCTAGTTGGTTCAGTGAGGGAGACCGTGAAGTCATCGAATGGGTTAGTCATTTCCTTCAATTTGTTCCAAATTTTAAACAAAAGAAGGCGTGGGAGAACATTGCGGATGTCCGGGGCGGCATGACTTCTTCTATTTTAAGGTTAGAGCACCACTAAAAGACATCGTGAAAGAAGCACATTGGGTGGGCGTGCTTCGACCGTGTCTCTGGGCCAAAATTGAATGTAAATATCATGAACTCGAGGTGCAGGATACTAGGACAAGAAACCCAAGCAACCATTCCCCTATGTGCCAATCGCTAGGGCATTCAAGGTCTTGAAGCCCAACTCAGCTAGAGTGGCCTAGCCTGATCGGAGAAGTGCTAATTCGGTTCGGATAAACTTAAATATCGGAGTGGTAACCTTTATTTTGTAAATTAATCCTCCTTTGATATTAGAATTTTTTATAAAATCTTTTTGGCCATGATAATGCTGCTGGATGTTAGTATGCATCATATTTATTATATTAATTTTTAATTTATATCTAACATTCATACCTTTGTATTTTTAATCTTTACAAATTTTCATATTAAAAGAGCATAGCTATCCCATTTTATCAACTTTTGTTTTTTTTATAAAACCTCTATATAAAATTACACTTTTTAAATAATTACAATATTAAAATATATTTTTATATGTTAATAAAATTAATTATCAAATTATATCAATTAAAAAATAGTCTCAACTTGTAAAAATTATTACAATTTTTTAACATTAATTTTTTTCCCTATAATTTAAGTTAGTATATATTTATTTTCTGTTATCCTCTAAATTTTAGTTTACAATAAATATTTATTAAATTAATAAAATATAATTTAAACTACTCTTAAAAAATAAAGTAATTTAAAATATATATTTATCTAATAATATTTAAAAGCACATTACACACACCACCACACAGCGACAGTACCGACGGCAATATCGAGGACAAAATTAAAAGTTATATTTAATTATAGTTTATTAATTTTAGTAAATTTTAGTTATAAATTAAAAAAGAAGTTAAAAATAATAATCACTATGAAATTTTAATGCAAAAATATTTGCAAATTTTAAAATTTATTAATTAATAATTAGTACAAATGTTAATTTGAATTTTGCAACAATATGAAACTTAGTTTTAAATTAAAATTTTGTATAAAAAATATGAAAATAATTGTATAGGATTATATTGCTCTTCCCCATAATACTACTCTTTAACACCTCCTCTGCAGGTTGATAATTACAAAAATACCCTGTAACATTCACAAAATTTTTAATACATAATTGTAGATGATGTGTATGTCCAAAGACGATTGGCTCAAGAAGAAATGCTAAACCTAAGTCAGGCCCACAAGCCCAGGAGAGAGACAACCTATCCAAGTGTCGAATTTTCGTCACTACCTTCGCCAGGGCTGCGCCAATAATAGTTTAACCAGTTGCCCCCTAGAGCAATAGGAGGCTTCCAGGAGTTCATATCTCTTTTCCAGCACCTTCTCGCAAGGACTATTGGACGAAGACTTCTTCAAGTCCCTGTCCGAGAACTCTATTTCGAAGTTCGATGCCCTCTTCGTTTGCACAACCAAGTATATTAACATAGAAGAAGCCCAAGCTGCCAAGAAGGAAAGTCATGGAGAAAAGAGGAAGGCACACCGAATTTATGGACAAGAAGGCACCCTTCCACAGGATCCACGTCGTTTATACTTCTCTCACGGTGCTTATTACCCAGGCCCTTATGGCGGTCGAAGAAAAATACTGGCTCACCTGCCCTCGGTCATGGAGAGAGCAGTTTCAACGTCCCAAGTCCGACAAGTTCTGTCGGTTCCATAATGATTACGACCATACTTTTGAAAAATATCGACACCTGAAAAATGAGATAGAGAGGCTCATCCAAAACAAGTATCTCTTAGAGTATGTCTGCTGGGAAAAAAATCGGGGAACAGGATCCTGCATCAAGTAAGAACCAAACAAGGGGAAGGAAGTGAAGATTTCCCCTCCGGAATCTTCACCCAACGAAGAGCGTAGAAATACCTTTGAAGTAAAACCTAAAGCTAACAACCCTCCTAGGAAGGGGGTCATACGGTGATTGTAAGATGACCACATGGAGGCGACTCCCACCACTCTACAAAAGCACAAGTCACAGAGGCGCACAACACGACCATAAAGGAAGTCTAGGATGTTGGTACTGCATAGGATGATGCCCCTCTCATTCAGTTTTGGTGGGTGGAACGTTCGAGTCCCAAAACCCCCCACAATGATGCTCTAGTCATCCCCGCATTATTAGCCAATTACGAAGTGGAACGCATTTTCATAGATTTCGGAAGTTCCACTGACATATTATTTGGAGAAGCATACGACCAAATGCAACTAGGAGACACCCATCTGAAAACAGTGAACACCTCCCTTTAGGGATTCGCAAGGGAGGTAGTCCACCCAAGGGGCATGGTCTCACTCCCTTTGACTCTAAGCACCGGCATTAATCGAAGAACATGTCTGTTAAAATTCCTGGTGATAGACATCCTTTCAGTCTACAATATCATTCTAGGAAGGCCCACTCTCAACGCCTTTCAAGCCGTGATATCCACATACCACATGAAGATCAAATTTCCCGTGCTTGGAGGTGTAAGGGAGGTAAAAGGGGACCCCCTCTAGTCTCACAAATATTATGTGGAGACTGTGCGCAAGGAGCAAAAGGAAAGCAAAGACAGAGATCCCAAGGGGGCGGCGCCCTCCAGCAAACATGATAAGGAGACATCCTCCAACCAACGCGATAAGGATGCACCTCCCAGCAAACGTGAAAAGGAGTCTGTCAAAATAAAGAAAATGAGAGGACACCCTCTAAGGTCTAGCCTATGGAAGAACTAATGAATATCGAGATTGTCCCTAGAGATCCAGCAAAATTCACACATATTAGTTCTCAATTAGAAGGTGCAACACGCGAAGAAATAATCATACACCGTAATGTAGACATTTTTGCACAAACTTCTCAAGACTTAGAGGGGATCGACCTAGATGTCATAACTCACTACCTTAATATCGATCTCCACATGAAATTAGTGAAATAAAAGAAGAGACACTTTGAGCCCGAAAAGGACAAGATAATCCAGACATTTTTTTTGTGTTACTTTTATATAAGTCTGTGATTCGTACTTAAACTAATTTATCTGAAAATGTATGGATGGTGGATGTTTTAATTTGAATGATTATATTATGAACGTGAAATGATAAAATACATTAAAATATTTTATATATCGTATGATGTGTTGTTGGTGCCTGGAAATGAACATAGGTCTATATGTGGTTTTACATTGCTAGTTGTAACAAGAATAGTGATATGTGAAAATGAGGGAATGTATGAAAATTGAATATAATTGTGCTATGAATAGTGCTTTGATGTTGTTGAATAGCATGTGTGGCAAAATAAAATGAAAAGAGCTATGCTATAATATGAAAAGAGCTATGATGCGAAATGAGATTCATGAGCTTGTGTGGCGTATCATGGAGATTTATTTAAACATTATGTTATAAATGGTGATGTTGACTTGGTGGAGAAAATACTATATCACCTTCTGATAAGCAGACTAGAAAAAGAGGAGCTTGATTGATTGCCTTGTTATGAGTTGGTTGTGTTATGTAATCAAGTTAATTATATTGGAACTAAATTAGTTATATTCTATATCTGTTGCTTATTTTGTCATGTTTTGACTCTATTTGATGTTCATGTATAGATGGTGCTGGTTATTTACTTACTGAGTTGCAAGCTCAATCATTTTCTAACATTTTTCAAGTATAGATATCTACTCACCAAGAGCTAGGTCCAAACCTTGCATTTCAATCAGGTCGTGCCAATATCCAGTTTTTTACTCACTCATCAACGAAAATAGCAATCATCTTTTGAAGTTGTTCATTTTTTGGTATTTGACACACATAAATATAATTTTGTGGATGAGATGATAAATTTGCTAGCAGTCATGATGAGATTACACGTGTATATATATATATATATACATATACTGC
The DNA here is from genome assembly GCF_000512975.1 of Sesamum indicum. Lineage (NCBI taxonomy): Eukaryota > Viridiplantae > Streptophyta > Magnoliopsida > Lamiales > Pedaliaceae > Sesamum > Sesamum indicum. The sequence continues at coordinate 26,477 of NW_011628167.1, read as the reverse complement.
AGGGACTGAATTATGTGCACAATTACATGTATAGACATGATTTACTGTAAGTGTGATGTTCAAAAGAGATATAGTTATGGTGCCGTTAAAGAGTGCTACACAACTCGTGGGGAAACGATGGTCCATGAATTATCAAATGAATGTTTGTACTAGTCAATAAGGGCATCTGGTGATTTTCAAAGGTATTTTTGACTGACATCAACATTTTTCAAGCGGATAAATGGGAGAGAAGGGGCATTTATGATTTTTAAGGTACTTTTGACTGACATCGGCATTTTCCAAACGAGAAAATGATAGAGGAGCATTGGTGTAATAATGTTGATATTTTTTATGGATATATATATATATATATATAATTATGCAAAAGACTAAAATGAGTTGTGCAGTTACATTATTGGTCACTGGGTCTCTATGTGCTTCTCTCTTTTTTCTATTGCAAATAAACAATTCGAGTTTTTCAATCTTTCAGGCCATGTTTACTGGCCTAGATAATGCTGGATATCCATGCTATAACCTAGGCTAGTACGTTGTTACAAATTCTGTGGCAAGGCCGCGATTGAAAGTTATGGCCAAGTATTGTGTGAAACTATTCAATGATTTAAATCCTAGCAATAAACTTCGGAGTACAAACGAGCTGGGTACACAGACTGCTGGATTAATTCCTTTTTCCACTTGTTCCTTTAAATTTAAATGGCTAATGTCCAACATAACCCCATTTTTCCCCATTGTATCAACTGTTTATAGAGGGTGCAATTAGTATTATGAGGGATAAATGCTTTCTGGTCCTCAAACATAGCGACTTATATGATTTTGGCCCTTAAATATTTTATGATTGCAATTTTAGTCCTGAAGGTTTAATTTTTTTTGGCACTTTTCATTCTTTTATTAAGTCTATCGTCAAATTTAACAGAAGAGGGCGGGGGGGGGGGGGGGGGAGAAATTAGGTTTCCTCATTCTCTCAAAAATTTCCCCCACACTAGCACTCTCTTCTCTTTCACTGCTCGCCACCAATCGCGATTGCTCCATAGTTCACAACATCCACCAGTGGATAGGGGGATAGGAAGGTGGGGGAAGGGGCGACGAAAAAGGGGATGGGAGGGGGGCAGTCTGTGAGGGAGGGGGATGGGCATCGGCAGCACTGGCAGTGGAGCGAGGGAGGTTTGGGCTATACATGCATGTATATATATAATATATATATTAGGGTAAATTATAACGATCTCCACTGAGGTTTGGCAAACAACTTCAAAATTGGATGTTGTTCTTGCAAACAACTATAAATGTATTTCTTTTAATTTTCTCATGTGGCTCCGACCATGTTTAGTCGGTGATTGTGTGCCGGAAGCAGATACAATTTTTTGGATTTTTTTCTGAATATTAATTTTCAAAAAAAGGAAAAATCCACTTCCTCAAAATTCTTTGAAAAGTTTAAAAATTATTTTTAACTAATGAAAAATTGGTAAGAGAAATAAATAAATTGCTGAAATGTTTGTGATTAATGGAAAATTTCTAAGTCCAAAGCAAATTATTGAAAAATATAAAACATAGTAATAAAAACATTATAAATATTTAATTATTTAGTTATATGTTATAATAAGTATTTATTTGTATATAATTTTTAATTATTAATTTAAAGGTAGAGTAGAGAAATTGAGATTATATTTGACATAGATTTTTGTCTTATCCATGGGTACAAATGTAATTTCATATTTTATATTCGAATGTGTGCTAGTAAACAGCTAATTTGTCCGATTGTAGTAAATATACGATCAATTGATCATATCCTAACTCTCCCTATTTTAATCCTGATTTAATCTATACTATTCTTATCCGATCCTAGGTGGTAAACATGGCCTCAATGTACAGTGTCAATCCAGAGCCATTTAATACATACAACGTTTAGCCCGGAAACAACCGAAAGGCAGTTTAATTAATATATGATACAACACAAACAAAAGATTAAAGAAAAGGGGCGCAAGTACTGGTAGAAATTACAACTTTTTTGTAGGTCACTTACACCTTTTCTGTAGAACTGAAAATCAAGGAACCTGATTCACCAAACTTCTAATACCAGAGACAAATGAAACAAACGCAGGCACAACTTTGTGCATAAAGGTTTTTACAGAAACAACTGAGCAACCACAACTATTAATCAGCAGCATGCGTCGCGGACTCCGCAACAGGAGGAATACAGTCCACCTTGTATCGCATGACCTGTTCCAAACCGAGCAATCAGGATGACAAAGTTCTAGCTGCAGTCAATCATCCCCTCCAGGTACAGAGACAAGGGTACAGAACTCACAGTTGATATTCAGAAGCTTTTGCATTCACAGGTATCATTATCCTTTTCTTTTAGCAGGAGTATTATTAATATTGTTAAAGTAATTGGTTGCAGAAGTTCCAACTTTCTGGAACATGTTTTCCTAAGTGAAGTTTGAAGGTTGTTTGAATGTCATAGATACAAGGTTGCATCATAAACTATAGCTGGTAAATATTGGGTAAGTTGACAACATCGTTGGTGAAGTGATTATAGTCTTAATGAAGATCTAGGGAAAAACTGATGAAAAATATGAAATTCCAAGACCAATATCAAGAAATGGAGCAAAAACCAATGGTTACTACTGAAGAGACAAATTTATAATTTACACATAAAATCCAGGAATTGGACAAACGGGACGATTTACGAATAAAATCCAGAGACCACTGGACTTGGAAGACAAAGGAGATTTGGGAAGAAATGAATTAAAAGGAGAACTGTGTCATCTTACCATCTTAGAGAAGATAAATGGTACATATCAAAGACTTCTAGGTCAGGGGAAGTGATGTTCTCCCATATAGTGGTTAATGCTCACATAAGGAAGAATGATACAAGTTCCTTAAATATGACAGGAAGTGACAAATGGTCAGACGGGCTCTTTCCCGTGCACAAGGGGAGTGAAGCCATAAATTCACCAGAAAAAGGTGCTCAAAGGAGATTTGAAATAAGCATTCCTTCATTTTATGAAAGGGAAAATTTAATTAAAAAGCCCCATCACTACTTTAGTACCAGTACATAAAAAAACTGGAACAACTCACTTTGTTGGTGGTATAAAATTTTATTAAAAATTTTTGCTCTTAGATCAAAAAAGTTTATTCATATGGTTTCCAAACATCAAAACTCGTTAGCGGGGGAAAGAGAAATCTCAACGAAATATTTTTTTGCCAGAATTCAAGCTTAAGATGGGGTGAAAATGAGATTTTTATGTAGATTTGATATTGAGGCAAGCATAGTTGTTAATAGTGCATGGCGTGCCATAGCGCAAGGGTCCCTTGGAGCCATGGCGCATGCGCCCCGCGCTCATTTTTATAATATGGCATACATATACAGAAATAAATTATATATTTCATACATCAATATATATTCACATTAATAATGCACAAATAAGTAAATATAAACACTAGAAATAATTTTTAATCATCATATAATAAAAGAAACTTGCAAAATAATAAGTTTTAGAAAAACCAAAAGAGTTCAAAACATGCAAGATGATTGAACAAATCCTACATTTCTAATTTCATTTGTTTTGCAAGATAATTTGATTTTTTTGATTTATTTTCTAATAAATCAGCTGAAATAAAGGCTGGGCTTTTATTTACACTGGTGAAGCCCAGAGTTTGAGAAAAATTGGCCTTTGCCAATTTTTTTAAGCCCCAGCCCTCTATGGCATCGCCATAAGCAACTTAAAGCCATTTTTATAAAATGGCGCTGCGCCACGCACCATCGCATGCCATTAATAACTATGGAGGCAAGGAGTTTCTGTCTGATTGTTCAATTCCATGTTTCAATAAAATATATTTATCAACTATCGATTTGAAAAATAATTTCGAAAACTAAATACAAGTTACCTCCTATAATAAAAAATTCAAAGGGCAAGCCACATTAACAAGACTAAAACCATGAAATATCTTGTATGGAAAATGGAACAATTTTCCTTTCTTAATTGAATGACCAGTATACAAAAATGACTCATTCCATTTTTTAGTTCATAATTTTTATTTTCATGATATCATGGTAAGCATTGGATAATTTTGGAAAAAGATATTTTCTACTTCATTGTTTTTAGACTATTTTGTCAACGGAGAGGGTTTTTTGCAGGCAGTTCTACGAATTTGACCCCATTATTACCATGAGGATCATGGTACTACACAAGTTAACAATTCGCTAATCAACAATTATTTCATTGGGTTCGAACTTGTCACCTTAGCTCTAGAATCAATTGTAGGACCAAGCTTGAGTGGATATACTAAAAGCTATACCTGTTAGCAATGTTGCAGCTTAAATTTTAAATATATAAAAGCCAAAGCACCACATTTCAACTTCAACTTCGCCGCAAGAACTATTATTGACATAAGCAAAAGGTCCCCTCCAAATATTCCCAAGGAAATTAGAACTCTGACTATTAAAGAGAAGTAGCACCTTGGTGCCCATCTAACAACACAATTGCATTCCAAGCAAGCAAGCACAGAAACGCACACACAACAATCTAACAATCAGTAAACTGTATTAAGCAACTAATACTAACCATGACTTAGGTGGAACTTGGAGAATTTGATTTGACAAAAGTTTTATTTACCAACCTTCTTGAAAAATGACGAATACGAATTGTCCCAGATAAGCTTGTAACTTCCAGATACGCATGTGCAGAAGTTACCCTGACATTGAACTTAAATATTTGAAAATTCCACGTAACAGGACTACAGAGTATAAAGGAAAAGCAGTACTCACTTGGTCAGATTCATAACGCCGGTAAGGCAGGATCAGCTGGAGTTGAGCAACAAAAAGGACCAAAGATAAACCAGAAGTCAAAATCAAAGATAGATGGTGCAGAGAGAGGAAAGAATGAATCAGAATAAAGAAAGGGGATTCACCAACAACTCCAGTTACTTACAGTTTTTTTCCCGGAAAGATCTGTGCATTCCACACTGAATCCAATGTCCTGCTGGAAAGTTATTCAATTAGAAAGAACAATATTATGGATGCTCTAGCATAACTGAAACAAGGCCTCAATCTGTCTCATCTAATGAGCAAAAGCCTTTTGGTACCCGAATTAAAAAAAGGTGAAAAGTCTGTAAAATGTGATAAATCAGTTCCGGAATTTTATATAATTATAATGACACAAACAAAGTTTATTTAATCTACAAATATATCAAGAAAGATTACATGAATTTACGTGCAGTCTAGGGCAAGAGTATATTTGTCATTATAAATATTCTAGCAGAGGATATACACCAATTTGACATCAAGATCAAAGTGCACCTGGATAGGGAGCATTGTTTTGAAAATTTAAAATATATGTATATAAGACTTTAACTTTCATTTCTAAACATTTAAATGTTTAACAAAAAAGTAGAGTAATTCATTTTTTCTATAGTATTTTCTTATTCTACATCTTTATTTCCTAACTCCCAATTTTGCTAATAGTTAAGTTTATAATTTTATCTTACAAATTTTAATTTTATATCCATGTGGAATATATAGATGCTACAATAACACCTGTCACACATACACATTAGCCCCAAAACTAAATGATGCTGGCACATCCTTGCGGAGCAGAACTAGGGCAAGCAACACTTGTTGACCTGTTAAGCTACTCATAAATTTGACTTCCCTTTTAAACCCTTTACTTTTAAGCACCAATAGTACTTGCAGCAACAGTGTCAAGTATCTTGAAGGATTTACGAAATTGCATAGTACAAGGGAAACTACGCATCAGACTTGCAGTCAACATGGCCCAGTCAACATGCAAAATAGGGTATGATTCAACCATTCACGTAAAGAAACTAGTACTTAAATTTATAGAACAATGAAGAAAATCAAAGCATGCACCACCCAAATTTCTTGGTTTATATTGTGTCTTTGTTAATCCCTTTTGTACTATTTACCCTTGTGCAGAATTAAATAAAATCATAGCAATCATCTTCTTCTGCAATATGTTTTGGCTTTTAGCCTGTCGGTCCGTATAAACTGATGTAGTTGCAGGACAGTGTGTTGATTAGAGCCAACAATCAAGTATAGATGAATATACGGTTTCATAAAGGAGAAGAAACACTCTATTATCTGTCTTGACAGTACTGATGGCATCAGAAAGAATTAGCAAAAGTTCTAAAATGAATACCAGACTCATTTTGCCCTGTACCAGCGAGAAATCCCAAGCAATGTATGAATTTATTGATTCCACTGTTAAAGACACCTAAAAGGACAATAAAATCCACTCAGAGAGACAAGAAAATATAATCACTCCATTAATTGAAGGATACCTTGAATACCATTTCAGGCATAAAATAGACAGCTGAAGCACTAATTTATGCATGAGACTATACTTCAGTTTGTGCTGGGTAGTTTAGAGTATCAAATATGGTAAATAGAGCAGGATCGGGTATTAAGTTTCGAAAATTAAACTATAGGGAGCAAGAGAAAATATTAATCGTAAAGCTAAAAATATTGATATAGTAGTATGTACTGATGGAATATTGGATGCATTTGGCCGGTGACTCAGTATGAGACATATTTGATCTGTGCTAGAAAACAAACCTCATGAGTTTCCCCTGCTGGAATATTTATTTCCTTGTAATCATCATCTTTCCTGCAATTTTGGCATGTTAGTGGACCAAACACAAGAAAAGAAAAGTAACTTCCACCACACATACATATATAGTCACTGTCCTGCTCACATTAAAAAATTAAAAAACAAAATAAAATAAATCAATTCCGTGCAGACCTGGCAGCTAAGGTACCAGCATCCTCTGCAGTAATAAAAAAAGGGGAATTTGTGAAAACCTCCCTGTAAAACCAATATTCATATCAACGTATCACAAATTAACAAAAGTCAAATGTGAAAGAATCCCACATATATAAACCCCTCTTGTACTGCCAAATTCCCAGATACTTCTGAAAAAGAGAAAAGTTATCATTTTAATTCCACAAATACAGGTGAACTGCGAGCTAACAAGGGAGAGTCTCCCCAAGAGGACACCCAAATGGTTGAGGACCCAATATTTCATCCTTGAGGTGATTGGTTGACCTATTGGGCGCGTGTATGAGTGGGTGCATGCTTGGGTTAGAAAAAGGGGGGAGCTTCAGACTCAAATAAATACAAAATTACAAATAAAAGTAATATTTAAGAAGAAGAAACTTCATGCCACATATGGCATGTGCTATAAATATTCGGCAGAGTATTACTTTGCTCTCTATGTTGGTTCTTCTCATTGCTCCTTGTATTCTTCCAAGAACTTGCTCTGTTTTCATTTCCTTGAGTCTTATGTCAATTATTCACCTCCAACCCATTTAATCTATCTAGTTTAAGAAATCATGTTTGATAGACAATAAAACATATATTTCTCATCTAAGTGACTCAAATCACCTAGAGTATCATCGAGAAGGGAGCTATTCCCTTGTAAATTAACCATTTCCATTTTCAGAGCCTTCGGAACATCAAGAAAACAAGGTAATCATGAAAACTTCAATTAAACTACACACTTGCATCTCAACAATTGCCAATTTGTAAAGCTGAATGAGATGTAAAAGTTTAACTCAACTGTTGAAACGAATCCCTATGACCAAGCAAAAGATACATAAAATGGCACTATCTCTCCCATTATGCCAAAATTTAAAATAGAGAAGATAAAAGGGACTCCACAAACAGAATGCAGGGGAGAGCTTGGACAAGTATAGCAGTCGAACAAATGCAACTACAGCCCCTAGAATATAAGATCCGGGGACGCAAGTACCCGGCACTTGCTCCCAAGTCATATTATACCCAAGTGAGGCCTCGGAGCAAAGACAAAAAATAAATGAAAGAAAAGCAAAGAATGCAGTATCATTAAGCAGGTCATATTGAACCTACATACACTAAAACATAACTAATTAAATTCTTCCTCCCAATTCTGAGTGGGAAGGAAACCTAGAAAGTGCCAGATGGAAGATCTAAAATTGTGGTGTAAGCAAAACCAAGAGTGAGATGCAATACCGAATAAATGTGATAAATCTTTCAAACTCAGAAGTGTAGACATTAGCTGCTTCTTCCAAAATAGATAATTGGTTTTTCTGCCTGAGAATTTTACAAGTGCCACAGTAAAAATTGGGCCAAACAATGCAGCAGATCAGAGGAAAGGTTAGAATGTAGCATTATCGATTTCCAACTTATCATCAGCTGAAGAACTGAGAGCACAAGAATCTTAATAAGCCTCACAATTTTGTTGTTCCGAGACGTGCCCACAGCAGGGAGAGAAATAATCGAATATTATGCACCATTCTTGTCAGGCAATATAGAGGCGGTCCATATCGTTGTCGCTGCTCCTCCATGGGCCTGGTGATAAACTTGAGTTCAGAATAGAGAAGGCATGTAACACTATTTGTTTTACTGAACTTCCAAACAATTGGCTCGGTGATATTAGAATTTCTTTCTACAAGATTCTATTAGATGTAAGTGCATACCCTTGATCATCATTTATTTGCCGAATAAAATCCATCAAAACCTGCAACGCTTATCTTATTGTCAGATAAAGTAATTAAAGGAAAGGAAAAACTATCAACTTTTTTGTGAATATAGGATGAATGCCCAACTGATGTGTGGAGATAGTGACACAATAGGAAAGCCAAACAAGCACTGAGTTGACAATATCATATTCAAGTATCCATATGAGAGGGGAGGGAAGGACCACATACAACCAAGAAACTATAGAGAAAACGCATAAAGGCGAACAGCCCGTTGCAAGTCAATCAATACATACCTCTGGCACTCCAACTAAGTACTTCATCAGAGTCTTATAGACACCAGTTGCAGAACCAAGCTCTGCTAACTGCCTCCTTCTGCATAAAAATGAACAATTAAGTCAGTAATTTTGTTTATAGAGCCACAAAGACATTCATGAAATTCTACCGTTCCATCTGTTGTTTCCAGAGCAGAGCATATTTGTCACGTATGCTTCCACCAGAGCTAATTAAAGCATCAACTTCAGCCTGCTTGTTCCTCTCCGAGCGCTCTCTTTGTTGCCTGATTATTGAACCCCGAAAATCTTGAGGCATATAGGTCATAACTGCAATATATACACAAAATAACTTTCACTGACAGCCATGGCACTTCTCCAAATCTCTTCACTAGAAACACAAAAGATAGATAAGTTTAAAACAAAGAATCTGCAGAAGACAATCTGCTCCAGTCTACCCCGTATATGAGTATTACTTCACAAACTCCCCTAGTTAAGCAGAACATGCTCCTACTTCTAGTACTACATCTGAAATTTCCATTTGTATGCAACAACTTGTAGCATGTAAATGCCACGAGAACCGAGTAAATGGTAGTCAATAATGATCTCCACTTCTCTGAGAGTAATGAAGAAACAGGCATCGCCCAAAAATAGCGTTTCCGAAGGCTTTCAGAAATACTTTGACCACAATTAGAATTTGCTTGAGGCGAATGCTCATCAATCAAATTTATACACGTCTGACAGGTTCTTCCAGAAGGACTATTTGTGATTATGCAATATATCTTCGTGCAATGAAATATCCCCTTCATATACAACAATTGATTGCGATTCTTAAAGTAACTCATCGAACTTGCTTCATGGAAATCTATAATATATTGTTGATGCTCCAAGCATGCCTAACCTGTGTTGAATACAAATTCAGAATTTCTGGCCTGGAAATACGCCAAAGTCTTCAGTGTAGAATTAAACTTCTCTCGAAGCCGTTCAAGAACAGAAGCAAGTTCAGCATCTTCAGCAGTTGATTGTTGCTGAAGCTGTCATATGCAGAATTAGGGCCAACATGAGTGCTTATTCTTTTAGGCAAACCATGTTGAACCCAGCATCATACTTCTAAACAGAAATGGTCAATTACTTAAAAGTGCTGGTAATGAATTTTGTATCTCACCGCTCTGGGCCAATTAGGCACTTCCAACATGAAAAGGATCTCTTCTATTTGTTCTCGGTTCTTCCACATGTTTTCATCAACTTTATGAGGAGGTTGGCGCTCAGCTTCTTCTACCAATAACCTTTCTCCTGAAACAAGATTAAAGTGAAAAATAAGTAGAGAAAATCCTTTTTTTTTACATTGATGGTGATTTCCCAGGGGAAAATTAAAAAAATCCAAGATCAGCAATAATTAAAGAGAAAAACTCTAATATGCATCGAACTGAAAAATGCCTGTGTCCTTCGTAGAAAATTCAAAGTTGTAGACTTGATTTACACAGTGGCTTTTCACTTAATCGCCAAACGTGACGACATTAATCCGGCCTCTGTTGTACGGTCTGTTTGGGCCTTCGGACCGAAAGGGGATTGGTTATTTTTACTTTTTGTTTTAGTATTAAAGTTCGAAAGGGGCAGTCGGCAGAAAATCATTAACAAGAGATCCAGGCTTACCTCGAGGATCAAGAAAGTTAAATTTAACTTAGGCAAAAAGAGGGGATTGAAGAGAAACAACAAAAAAATTACGAGCTGATACGCAAAATTAGTGTAGAAAATGAATAAGAGAAAAGAAAACCTTGGGTAGGGGGAGAGTCCTTAAGAAGATCGGTAGCCATGACATAAATCCGATCGGAGAGACGGGAAACGTCAATGGATAGAGGAGGAAATGGATACTTATCGTAGTAAGAAGCCAGAAATGCCCTCGTTATGGGCACCAACCCTTCCGTCGATACCATTTCCTGAGTTTCTTTGGCGATGGATGAATCAACCCCCAAGTCCTTCAATAGGCAACTCAAAAGCTTTTTATTACTCCTCACTTCCCAACTTTTTCTTCGTAGACCAAGGAGCAATTGAAAGGTGGGGTGGCTTTGACGGCATCATTCTTTTGTTCCGCGGAGGTGCTCGCGCTTTTTTTGTATTTTGTTTTTATCCTTTTTTCCCCCCCTTCCCTTTACTACTCTTTTCTTGTTTGGTGTTTTCGCTTCAAGCTAAACCTCCCCTCCTATTTCTTCTTGCTTTTGAGTTCATGGATGAAGAAATTTGGATAAAGAAGTATACTATACTAAAGATGAGTTTCGTCAATTGGAGGTCAAAATCACTTTTCAACAGGAAGGTGAATATATTCCCTATGAATGTGGAATAGGAAGGTGATATATTGCAACAACATTGGGGTGTTGCTATTTGCAGGATACGTTCTAATTTGTTTATGAAAAGTGAAAGCATTTCATGTCGTAACTAACCTTTCATTTATAATTACCAATTACGTTAATGAAATCAATCAAAAATGTCAATTCCATTGTCTTATAATTTATTGTGTGTTCTTATTATTGGGACCATATTTAAAAATTGTATTTGGGGTATGGAATTGTATTGTGTTACTTAAAAATTTCTTCAATTGTACCGATGAGGGTGATTTATCTAAGGACTAATTTGCCCTTGAGCAAGGGCAAAGTGGACTGCCTGCATAGAAAATCTCTAAAAAGGCAAGAATCCCACTAAGTACTCCTGTAGCAAAAATGATGCAGCATCAACGCGATTGGGGAGCATGATCTGAGCACAATTGCTGCTTATCAGCATTTACCAAATATATTGTGGGACAATCTATAAATATGACGGGATATATTCATTAGAAGGTAATGTCCGCATATACTAAGAAAATCATTCTATCTACCCATTTTTTCCTAATATTAAGACTCTACCTTGAGCGTCGGAGTGTCTTCGTCGGGAACCAACTCGACTAGCCTAATCGCTTCTATGTTCTCAGGATTATAGGTCTGTTCAAGGAATTGATTATAGTCGTCGGGTGAGTTTGTGACAACTTTTCTTGGACGGATCAGTTGGCATCGTCTGTGGGAAGGAATTTTTGAAATATCCTGAGAATATGGAAGGAGATCTAGGGAGGAATATCCTTGGTTTGGAAACAACAATCGAGACTACTGAGCCGATCATTCAATTGACAAAAATGGAACTACAACAAATGATGGAGGAGGCCGGAAGAAACGCGATTGTGGCATACGAACGTAGAATAACGACGCCTATTGAAAGAGGAGTAACCAAAAGGAAATTGTTTGGAAAGAGAGAGCAAGAAAAAATATTTGGAACCAGTAGGAAAGACTTAGACCGGAGTAAACGCCCGCCATCAGAAGTGGGTTCGAGTAGTCGAGATAAGAGCCAAGGAAGGGGACCCGCTATCTCGCGCGTAGAGGTCGATAGTGTGCCGAAACAGATCGCCAAATTGGGAAAACAAATAGACGAGCTTAAAAAATGAGGAGAGATAGTATCTCAGCATAGAAATTCGCCTTTCTGCAACCAGATACTAACGGAGATCGTTAGCCCAAATTTCAGGATGCCAGACTTGCCAAAGTACGACGGAGCACGAGACCCGCTGGAGCATTTGGCCGCATTCGACATGGTAATGAACCTTTATGGGCAGTCGGGCCCAATTAACGCTAAACTGTTTGTCACAACTTTGACAGGTAAAGCCCAATAATGGTTCACTAATTTACCACCCGAAAGCATCGAATCTCATGAGCAATTGCTGTAGAAATTTACCTTTTATTTCGCCAGTAAGAGGAAACTGAAACGATAGGCAACGCATTTGTTCACTATAAAGCAACAAAACAACGAGACGTTGAAGAGCTTCACGGGAAGATTCAACAACGAGACACTTGAAGTACAGGATTTAAGAATCGACATGATGGTCAGCATCCTAATACATGGCTTGAGGAAAGGTGCATTCGCATCAGCTTTAGCAAGAGATCCCCCGTCTGACGTGGAACAACTTATGAATCTGGCTCAAAAGTATATTGACGAAGAGGAAATGAACGCCATGAAAGATGGCGAATGGAAGGTCGGCAATGACATAGGAAGAGATCGAGTGTAGCACCCCCTACTCGCTACATCTAATTATTACTATTTCATCCTTTCTTTAATCAGAACTCATTCTATAAGTAATTATCTTTCAACCCGTAAAATAAATTCTAATTTATCAGTATAATATATATATATATATATATACCACAAAAGATAATAGATACCACCAAAAATTTATATTTACCCTCACTAGATGTCCTCATGTACATAACCTCAAGAAAAATCATACCACAATTTAAAATACAAATCCCAATAAAAGACCAAAATATTTAACAATCCAACAACTAAAAACTCCGATTTCAGATGTCACAGCTGACCCACCTAATAAAGACGACGGCACAACTGAAAGTCCAATGTGGCTAGTCAATGTGATCTATCTGCTGAAAAGTACGTGGCAAGGAATGGGCTGCCTACTCAATAAGTATAGTCAATCAGTTTATATATATATATATATATACAAAGGCAATAATTCATGTACAAGCAGTCACATCGACTAACAACCATTCGTTATGATCATCTAACACGGATGGTGCAGGTCGGGAGCTAACCACTATGAAAATGAGTTGGGGTGTAAGTTTTAATACGATCTTTACGAAATTATCCCCAAATCATAAGGTATTTGATAATCTATATTTAAAAATATTTTTAAGTAACTTTGAGTTTGAACGCACTTAACAATATTAATTATAATTATTTTTTTATTGTTAATGCTGATAAGATTGAATCCCATGTTTTAAAGATTTAGTTGGGGTGAAGATACAAGGCTCCAAATAGGATTCCTTTCTTTTTCAATCAGTTAATTGCGCCTTGATTGGGGATGAATCCCTATCTATTCTCTAAGGTGGCAACAATTGTTTGTCCTATGTGGATTTCCATGATGCAACCACGTGGCTTCATGTTAACTTGGACTCTAGGTGGATCGAGTTGTATTGTTGGACCTTTTTTCATACCTGGGTCAAGGTTCTTCCAGGTTATTTTTCTTTAAGGGTGGACACTTGGATCGAGTATTTTGGACTATTGATCCGACTCGATCAAGTTAGAGTTTTCTTTGAATATTTTTTTTAAAAAAAAATTGAGTATCGAATAATAGTTACCTGATTTTTAAAATTCCGGTAGGGTTTCGGGTAGTACCCTGTTGTCCGAACTAACCTGATCGAGTATTTGCTACTTATTTTTCTTATCCTTTTGCCAGATTTTATTCTTTTTGTTCCCAATAAAAATCTATCATTCTATTATAAAACTTATATAATATTGTTATGAAACTTGTATAATATTACAACAATATGAGAATTAGAAGTGAGGGAGAAGAAGAGAGTATTCTTATATTATTTCACCATATCATCATTCAAAATAAAATAGCTTATTTATAGGCTCCAAAATTACAACCGAAAATCCCATATTTGATAAGGGGAGATAAATCAAGGAGTTGAGAATTTATGGACATGAAGATGAACATTCACAACCTTTTGAATTTCTTAAATTTCATAACACTTTCAAACTTTCTTGTATTTTCCTCTTATTCCCACAATTTATATTTCTATAAAACCCTAAAATGCTAGGGTTACTAAAACATTAAAATAGTATATTAAATATTCATAAATTTATAAATTTAAAATTAATTTTTAACAAATATAAAATATAAAATATTCTTTTTCCTCCATAAATAGATAAGAAGGCTGTCAAAACAACCTCTATCTTTGTGTGAGAAGCTAAACAACTTCTGTTTATCAAAAGGAGGCACATTTTTTTGCATCTTTATTATAAAAGTACATATATATTAAGAAAATCGAGTATCCGTAAATTTTGGGACGGGTAGCTACCCAAAATTTTGGATACTCGATCGGACGTGCACCCCTATTCGTACCGCTCTGTATGGGCTACTTGGGCGCGCCTGTCACTCAATTGCTAGATTAGAAGCATCACCCATAATATCATAACGTATTTAATATATGTGTAAATTTGAATTTATAATATTTAATTAATAAAATTAAAAAAAAATAATTAAAATTGATAATTAAGGTAATTTTTATCAGACATCTTGTTATGAAAAAGTATTAATGTTTATAAAGTACTAAAACATATGATTTGTCACATATGCAAGACACTTGAAAATATTACTAGCATTCAGTTCAAACTCTAGTTTTGTATAAATTTTATAATTTTATTTTAGAAATACGTCTCATTAGAAATAAAGGACTTAAAACATATAAAGTACTCAAGTTTTACATTTACAATCAATATGAAATAATTGACAATAGCATTAGCATTCAATACATATGAATAAAGGTAAGTGTCTCCACATAGATCGAAACAAAAAATATCATTATAAACGAAAATAATATGACATTACTTTTCTTTTGGTTTCAGTTATTTTAGTTTTCCTCTCATCTCCTCGTTAAATTTGAAGTTCAAACATACTATAAGAAAGTATTTTTTGTATTTTTAAAACGATGCAATCTTATGTTTTATTTTTCTAATAATTTTTCTCAAAATTCATAGAAAAACACAATCCATGGTCTTTCTAATAATAAGTTTCATATATATTATGTATTCTACGGATTAGGTGGTTGATCATTATTTTAAACTCACCAGTATAATACTATAATACAATAATACATTTATTTTATTATTAATGGAAATGGAATCGGGATTTGGAATAACATCTGCTAGTGAAGCTGTACCGCTCCTCAACCAACACTGATGTCGCTCTTGGGCCAAACCAGGATTTGAACTTGTCCATCCCATAAGACCCAACCCACAAACAGAGCCTGGGCCGAGATGGGAAGGCCAGTTGTAGAATTACGAGAATAATTTTCTTTACCACCTACAAGAATCCATCATAAGTAGCGGGTATCTTAATTCTAAAGGTATTATGGTTAATGTTGTTAATTAGTTGGAGCATTTGGATGCGCGGAGGAGAAAAGAAGATGGGTGCGGAAGGGGAGAACGCCCAACACAGCTCACGGATCATGGTGTCATGGGTAATCGGGGGGCTGCTAATAGGGGTGTCATTGCTGGGTTTCCGTTTTGCTTTGCCGAAGAATAAGAAGAAGAAAAGGCCGATAAGGGTTTACATGGATGGGTGTTTCGACATGATGCATTACGGCCACTGTAACGCCCTGCGCCAGGCTCGAGCTCTAGGCGACCAATTGGTCGTAGGCGTTGTTAGTGATGCCGAAATCACTGTCAACAAAGGCCCTCCAGTTACTCCTCTTAACGAGAGGTCCGAGCTCTTCTCTTTCCATTTTCCCTTTTAGTATGCGGTGGACGTAAATTTAGATGATTGATCTTATTCCTGTTTCCACAGCGCTATATGTCACAAAATTTCACATTGCTTGATTGGTTTAACCTCGTGGTTATTAAATACATGACTGCCATGTGCTTTGGTTGGCTTGGTATCCTGCATCAGCCAAGCACTTAACCTGACTTTATATGTTCATACTCTAGATGCCAGTGTTTGCTGGTTCAAACACAAGCCTGATTTTTGACGATTTTGGATTCTAAAGAAAAAATCCGTTTGACACTGAATTTACTCTCTAGTTTTGTTTTTATCTTTATTTTTCCCCAACATTGGCGCAACTCAAAAGAAGGTAGCACGGCCAATCATAATGTTGTTGGTTTTTGAGGTGGCCACCTATGCAAGTCTAATTCTTAACTCTGCAGCACGGTTGGTTGAACTTTATACACATTGACTTGATTAAATAGGCTTTACAGATAAGCCTCAAGAAGAGGAAGGTGTATCCATCCTTCCTGCCACATAGTTATCGTTCGTTATTATTTTTGTTTGTTATTATTATAATATTATCAATTGATTGTTATTCTGATTCATCTATGTGTTATTCATATACATTCATAAAAGGTTACCTTTCTTTAGATGTTAATTTTTTTAACATATTAACTTTATTGAGTATTAGTTGCTTTGTCAATTCACTGGGTATTCTGCAAAAACCATTTCCCGAACAACTACAGTATGAGCTTTGTGCTGTTATTTCTGTCGCAGGATGATCATGGTTAGTGCTGTTAAATGGGTGGACGAAGTCATTCCTGATGCACCCTATGCTATCACGGAAGATTTCATGAGAAAATTATTTGATGAGTACAACATTGATTACATTATTCATGGGGATGATCCCTGCATTCTTCCAGATGGGACTGACGCATATGCCCTTGCTAAGAAAGTTGGCCGTTATAAGCAGATTAAACGTACTGAAGGGGTATCTAGCACTGATATTGTTGGTTTGTACTTGCAACTTCTTGTTTATTTAACTGCTTGATATGGAAAATTCCTCCTCACCTTTGTCGCATTTGTTTTTGGATTTGGATACACATTACATGTCATGATTTTTCAAGAGAATGTATTGATGATAAATGTCCCGCCTTGGCGCCTTGCCACCAAGAATCAACCATCAGCACATGAGTTCAGAACTACAATTATATGTTTATCAATTTAGCTGGTCACTTATTAAAACTGAAGTTCTTACCGGTATAGGATTGAAACCTGCTGTTGCTTTCTTGTTGTCTGGAAATTAAGATATTGGCTTGTTGATTCTGTCTCATAGGGCGTATGCTTCTTTGTGTGAGAGAGAGGTCAACCGGGGATAGCCATAACCACTCATCTTTGCAACGACAATTCAGCCATGGTCACAGCCACAAATCTGAAGATGGTGGCTCTGGTAGTGGAACACGAATATCTCATTTTCTGCCTACATCTCGTAGGATTGTCCAATTCTCCAATGGCAAGGTGTATATGTTGCTCTTGAGCATCCTCTAGGCTATGTTTTTGAAATTTAATGCACTCTGGCGGTGTCCAATTTGGACTTACTGATTACGTTGATTTGAGATATTTTCATTCAGTTTATCTCTTTTGCCGTCCTCCTTGTGCATGTATGTTTGAATTTTTGTCTGTGTGCGTGTTGAATATGGGCAGATGGGTGAATTCTCTGTTGTTTGTCTATGATCTTTTGATACACACATATGCTTTCACATTATGCATTTGCATCTCTACCTTCTCTTAGCATCTAAGCAGCTAATGTTTTATTATGATTGCTTATTTTCTGACCTGGCACATTTTGCTGAAGCGGGACCAAGGAAATATTGTATGCATGAGCAATTAATGCCTTTTGTCATTATTGCATGAACTAAGCCATCTAAACATATGTGATATCCGAACTATTAATTCACGGTTGGTCTCTCACTGATTTGACGTGAGCTCAGAAACCTGGTTGGCTGGACATTTTAGCTTAAATGGTCTATTTACTGGCATAAGTTATCAACATTCTTATATATGTTACTTGGGAAATATTTTGTCAAGAAGTCTTGGACAATAGAAGTCTAAGCTCCAACCAATTAAGGAAAGAATAGGCACCAATTGGGCATATCTAATTGGAGAGGAAAGATCTATTTCTGAACTTGTTCAAATCTGATCGAAACCATGCTCTAACTTTTTTATTTCGGATTTCTTTTATTTTTCTTTTTCATTTTTTTTTTGTGTGTGTGTTGTTGTGGAACCTCCTGTACTCTAATTTGTCATTTACTTCAATGTCGTCAATAATTATATATTCATATTATAGTTTCATATATGATTTTTCTCCTCTTTTAGGGGCCTGGACCAGATGCTCGCATAATTTATATAGATGGTGCATTTGATCTTTTCCATGCTGGTCATGTTGAGGTGAGTGAGGAGTCTATACTGTTTTAATTAATTGAAATGATTTTGACTGTAAATCAGTTGGCCTCATTTTCAGATTTTAATGTTTGCAGCTTATGGTTGTTTGTTTCATGTACTGTTGGTTATATCCATTTCCTTAATCATTCTTTTCGGTTCGTCGTAATCTCTAGCATGACATTTCATTAATATTAGCAATGATAGAAGTGCTACTGTGCCCCCCCTATTTCTGTTTGTCTACTCTATCTCCCAATCTCATTTTTTTGGTATATGCAGATTCTCAGGCTTGCCCGAGGACTAGGTGATTTTCTTCTTGTTGGTATCCACACTGATCAAACTGTCAGGTATGCTTGCCATTTTCGTCATTCTCTCATTACCTTCCTTTGGCACAAGTTCCACCTTTTTGCCTCTGATCAGTTCCTCTGAATTGATGACGATCTATGCATTAAAAGTGACTCTGGTATATTCCTGATCAACAGCATCCCTGGGGTGGATCAATCTTTTAAGTTAGGTTATTGTAGATTTCACATTGATACGGTTAAGTAACATTTCACCCTGATGACCTTCCACCCTCATGACATTCTCTTGTCTGTTTTATCATTCTCTCCAAACTGATGATTTATGCATCAAAACCTGACCAAGCTATTCTATTATTTCTGACTGTTCTGTCATCCTGGCTATATTCCGTTTGCTGTCTCTAATCGATCAACACCACATCTGAGGTGAACGAATCTTTAGAATAGGTTATTATGGATTTAAGATTGATACAGTTAATTTCTCCCAAATGACCTACTGTCCCTCATGATATTCACTTATCTGTTTCATCACATTCACTAAGCTGATGAATTACCCATCAACACCACACCAAGCTATTTTGTTATTCCTGACAGTACCATCATCCCATTTATGTCCAAAAGTGGGCTTTATGTAATGTACTGCATTCATTCTGTAAGTGGAATGCATGGTTTTAGCAGTTACACATGTTATCTTGGCCAAATTGCTTCTTTGAACATAACCTTGTCCCTATTTTTTGTGGGGGGTTTGGGGGGGATCGTGCAGCTTGTCAATCTGTTCTCCTGCAACTCACTCAGCATCAAAGTTGAGTGTTAAACTTTCCGACAAGGTTTTGAACCCCAGCCCATCATTTCTATTAAATTATGATTATTCTATTAAGTTTAACTATTTTATGTTATTTCTAAAAATAAAATCCTAATTTCACTTCTCAGTTCAGTTTTGCTAATTCTATTAGATTATTTATGATGATTTAGTGTATCTGATTTTAAATTTAAAAATGTGTAATATTATTTCTTGTATTTGATCTAATTAGTTTGTTTTTAAATTTATTTTATTATATTATATATGCTATTGAACTATTAATGTCAAAGAACATCACTGGTTTGATTACAATTGACTCAATGGTTGAAAATCAGTGACTTGTAACCTACTTAATTTTCCGATTTGATGAACAGTCTGAGAACATTGCTTTGTGAGTTCAGATTTGACTTCTCATCTGTAATTGCTGACACTTGCTTTACTGCTCCCATGACTGTATTGGTTTTGATATACAGTTGATACATTGTGCACAAAGTAATTAAAAGTAATGATTATTCCTTATCCTATTGTGTGATGTTGATAGTTTCTTTTGAAATGTTAACACTCCTTTTACTGCAACTTGAAGAAAATATTAAATATTTGGAATATGATGTCTCTTTTGCAGTGCAAATAGAGGAGCACACCGTCCTATTATGAATCTCCACGAAAGGAGCTTAAGTGTTTTGGCTTGCCGATATGCAGATGAGGTCATAATAGGTGCCCCATGGGAGGTGTCGAAGGATATGGTGAGTGTGAATTCTCAAGATTTTGCTAGTTACTTTTCCATGAAAGTATCTTGCTCTCCTATGCTGCATGATGATTTTAACGTTTATGAGAGACGAAAGAGAGTTCACTAAAGAAACCACTTATGGTTGCTAAATGTATGACATGTGACATATTTAAATAGTTTACAGCGTGGGTTTATTGTAAGTAATATCACTTCAGAATGAGTAAATAGTCTGCATTTGCTTTTATAACTTGGCACTACTAATTATCCTCTTGTTAGAACCTAACTGAATAGTGAGAGCAAAGTTGCTGCGAAATGTCTACCTTGTTGTTGTTGGGTTTTCCTTTTCTTGTCTTGAGTTCATATGTTCTGATGTAAGTGAAGTCCCAAAAGGCATTCTAATGTTGGACTTGGGTGAAATGGGAAAATCACACATTTAAACATTGTTGGCCTATCTGCTTCTTTGAGTTATTGCACATGCTTCAGGAAGAACAGACTACATCCAAAGAATGTAGTGTGTGAACACCAAGGACATGCCCACAGGTGGCCTGAAGATCATAAGCATCAACTATTGGGTGTACCAAGTTGTATGATGGCATTTAACTTCAGTTGCATCCTTTGCATTGTACTAATTCAGTATGAGGCTATGAGCGTATCCATCTGCATGCATGCAGCATCTTATGTTGATTCTTTTGAAGTATGAATGATGATATATGCGGATGGAAGTGATGCAAATAGCAATAAGGTCATGCTTGATCTAACACATATGCTGTTGATTTATGTCAGTATGTTGCCTCTTGCTTTGTACAAGATTGAGTTTTTTGATGCATGGTTTTCATGTCATGGATTCTTCTGCTAAGAAATGCTTTAATAAGTTGCAACAGTTTTTCTTAATCAAAATGCCTTTTCAAACAGTTCAGTATAGATGGACATTATGAACTTTTTATATTTATTTTTTTTTTTTTGGGGGGGGGGGGGGGGGGGGGGCTAAGTTTAGTAATTTTCAGCTGATGGATGATCAGTTAATCTCACTTCTTTAGATTTCTGTGTCATTTGAAACTTTGCTACTGCAGATAACAACGTTCAATATCTCTTTGGTTGTGCATGGCACCGTGGCTGAGGATAATGATTTTCAGAAGGTATACTTGTTTTAGATTTAATTTTTATGGGAACGGTATCCATGAGTCACCTAACAGTCATTTGCTGAATCTGTAGGAGAAGCGGAATCCATATGCTGTACCCATCAGCATGGGTATTTTTAAGCTGCTGGAAAGTCCTCTGGACATTACAACTAGCACGATAATCAGGAGGATTGTCTCAAACCATGAGGCCTACCAGGTTTTACTCACTGTTTTAAGAGTTGAAAGAGCTTTAGGGAATTGTGTAGTCTTCACACATATCTCCATTGAGTTTGTTTAAGATAAAACTGGACTGAACCTCTCTCTGCTTTGCTGTTTGACAGAAACGAAATGACAAAAAGGCTCAAAGTGAAAAGAAGTATTATGAAGAAAAAACTTATGTGTCGGGTGATTGACTGATTCCAGAATATTGGAGGTAAACTTGTGAAACCTTTGAATTGCTGCCACTTGCAGTTTACTTTGGCAGGGGGTTATGGATCTAATTTTACTATTTTCATATTGCAGATGAGTTGGATACTCGATCATTTACGAGGCTGTGGACACTTTATAGGCAATTAAGAGGGACGTCTCAATAGTACAATTTTCTGTATTTTGCTGACTTGAATTTTTGCTAGAAGTTGTAGAACGAAAAAATATTTAAGCACTACCATGAAAGCAGATTGACTGCGTATTGAACTTTTCATATAGTGCACGTGCGATTGTATAATCAAATAGGCAGCATTAGTTTGCATAAAAGGTAGGACAAGATAAAAGATTAAATGTCCCTCTGGGGAAAGTGTACCCTATTTTCCTCCAAAATGGGAAAATTTTTAGTCATATGCAATGAGCAATTTCAAAACTCTTGATGAATAATGCATTGAAATTATGCAATTTTGAAATATTTGGTGAAAAATGCCATATGAATTATTCGTTTTGAGAATACAAATCACTTGTTTATAGGAACAAACTCCTAGTTTTATCGAAGGTGTAATTGATTTTACTTGAACACAATTAAAGAGATCCGACTTAACATTTTATGTTATAGATTTACATAATTTGCCACTTAAGCATTTTGTCTTCATTTTACTATTTATTAGTGGAGTAACTATCAACAAGCCATGAAGGAGTAACTTAGAGTTCACGAGTATAGATAGTTATTCGTTCCTTAAAGTGCAATCTATCTATACTCGTTCATTAAGGTCGAGGGACTCAAAGCCGGTCACTGATTTGTCACGCGTGCTTGCCTAAATAACCTCATACCCCCAACAGTTGTATGGACATCTAAGGTTAATATAGAAAATTTAAATACTCTACTGAACACACAATGCCAAATGCCAACTTATGTATCTATGTTGTTGCTCTCTCTCCCTCTTCTTCTAACAGAGAAAGTGATCAATGTTCCTATATGTTTCCCCTTTGTCAACTTCTCCCTTATTTGAAAATCTAAAAAGTTGAAAAGCCATTGTATTTTCATTTGTACATTTCAAAACCCAAAAGTCTGCTTTGATTTCTATAAAATATCCAAGTTCTCACTATTCTAATTTGAAAAGAACAGGTACATGAATTTTTTAAGCCTCCGAGAATACAATGAATGCAAATTGAGAAGAATATCTCTTTCGAGAACAATACTCCAACCTCTTGGCAGATTTGCTCCTAATTTATTCAATATGTTGGATTTGTTTCAAGGATTTGCTTTTGCAGAACTTTTTAACATCATGTACTTAAAATTTTGTACAAATTTTACAAAAAATCGTATCATGTCATGTTATTGACATTTGACTTGTACAGGTGTATCACAATAAAGTTTGTTGGAGAATCATTATCATACAAAACACAACTTATTTATTTGTGAACTTCATTAATGAAACATCACATACTAAAATATGAACGATTGTCTACATGCCAATTTGATTCATTTATTTCTTGAATGTTGTGCATTTGTATTGAAAAAATCATCATAATTTAATACGTCATTTTTCAAGTGTTCTCATAACTGAAAAAACTTACATTCAATCATCAAAATGTGATAAATTCATCAATTTATAGGGAAAAGGTCAGATGAATTGCTTTTTGAAAATTATAAAAACTGCTTTGTTATTAAAAAAAAACAAATGAATTGCGATTTTCGGAGGAATTCTGAAGCATTTATCCAAAAGCAATTAAATGAATGCATCTCAAAAACTACCAATTATTAGGTAGGTTCTTTATACAAAATTTTGGACACAAAAGTTTGTGCACTAGAATCTGATGTCTCTTTTGCAGTGCAAATAGAGGAGCACACCATCCTATTATGAATCTCCACGAAAGGAGCTTAAGTGTTTGGGTTTAGGGTTTAGGGTTTAGGATTTTTTTTTTAAATTACACCCGAAGGTGGGGGAAGCTTGTCGGGGTCCCCATCCCTTCTTCATTAAAAATAAAGCACAGTCAGAATTACAACATAAACGCAACAAAAGATAAATCGAGGAGTACTACTCCTTTACATTGTGACTCGACATCAAGTTTTTTGTTTCTTCCATTTTTTCTTGATTCTATCTGTCTTAATTCTTGGACCGCACGAGTCACTCCTCTGTTTCATAACTCGGGTTTTCTCCTCCGTGTGCCTGACCAGGTACTCTGGTATCTCGTCTACGCGAAATTGATTCCTAGGCAGTCTGGCCGGAGAGGCCAGTTCCTGTAGCAGCTGCTCTGCCGAATCTGTATCGATAGGGTTGCGATTGGTCGAGCAAATCGGATGGCAGATCTTTAATGGTTTGGCACTACTGACCAAACTCTCGCCCTCATCTTGATTCTGTTGGAGAAGCATGGTAGCATTTCCCACTTGTATCCAATTTCCTCAGCCATTCTATTTTTTGAATTCTCCTCACCCATTTTTCCCTCCTCACATGTGGTGTTAGCGATATCAACAGAAACAATATTTTCATCCACACTAGCCATAGAATCAGTTTTGTGTTCAGTGTGGTACATGGGGTCCTTTGCAGGCTGGTCCATCATCTTTGAGCTCTCACCAGTTTTCTTTGCTACTGCTTTGTCCCGCCCGACCTCTTCACCAACCTTCTTTCCAGCACGATTGCTCGGCTTCTTGGGGGGTGGTTTGGGGT
>NW_011628167.1:0-1701 GCF_000512975.1 Sesamum indicum | reverse complement strand
TTTAGGGGTTTAGGGTTTAGGGTTTAGGGTTTAGGGTTTAGGGTTTAGGGTTTAGGGTTTAGGGTTTAGGGGTTAGGGGTTAGGGTTTAGGGGTTAGGGTTTAGGGTTTAGGGTTTAGGGGTTAGGGTTAGGGGTTAGGGTTTAGGGTTTAGGGTTTAGGGGTTAGGGTTTAGGGTTTAGGGTTTAGGGTTTAGGGTTTAGGGTTTTTTTTTTAATCAAAACACCCGAAGGTGGGGGATGCTTGTCGGGGTCCCCATCCCATCTTCATTAAAAAGTAAATAACAAATACATTACATTATGAAAGAATGAAGGAAGGAGTACTACTCCTTAATATTGAGAAACAACATATAGTTAAAAGTTTCTAAGCGGTTGCATTGTCCCAGTGCGTGCAGCGATGTCTGTATTTTCGTGGCGGGGTTGGAGAAGGAACAAGGAACTGTTCTCCTTCCTCTGTTTCAGCCGGATTAAGGTTCAGCGAGCAAATTGGATCCTGGATCTTTAACGGCCGTGGGCTATCTGGGTTGACATCATCGTCTTCCCCTTCTGATTCATCAGTGTCATCCCATTCCTTCAGTGGTCGAGCAGTCATTCCAAAAAATTTCAGACTTCTGAACAGTTTGGAGGCCTGTTGAAGATTAATCCGTTTCTTCCTCTTTTGGATTTCCACCCCCACAATAGGAAAATACACATCACCCACAACCAGATTATCGGAAGGCAAATCAGTCTCAACAATATGTTCCACAGTTTCCTCACCCATTTTATCGACCTCACAGGTAATATCAACATGCTCATCATTCATCACGATTTTATCATCATGCTCACCATGTTTACCACTATCAACATTGTCATTAGAGAGGTTCGTAGAGTACCTGTTTTTGGAGCATTCACCCCTCTCAAATGCCTTGACTTTTCCAGTCACCACCTGTTCCTCCGTTCCCATTGTCTCCTTTCCTTTTGACTTCTTGGCTCGTGGAGGGGGGCGGGGGGCATTGCCCATTGTGTAGCACTCCAAGTCGTCGTGACCGACGTGTTTACAAAGGTTGCAATATTTTGGAAGCTGCTCATATTCCACTTTCTGATGAATTGTGACTCCATTGATTTGTAGGTTAAAACCCTCCACAACTGATTTGGTAAGATCAATCTCAATGCCAATTCTAGCGTTAGAGAGCTTGGATTGATTCAACGTGCAGTCGTCAATTTGAAGTGGTGTTCCTATCATGTTTGCTACCGCAAATAGAGCATCCTTATGAAACAAATGGGCTGGGAGTTCAGGAAAACGTACCCAAACTGGAATAATAGAGGATTCTTGTGTCGGTGTGAATGACGGTGTCCATTTGAAAATGCGCATCGGAAATCCTTGAATGTGCCAAATTCTTCTCAACCAAAGATAGGAGAAGTCGGATTCGTTGGAGAGACAAATAAGTACATGCTTCGCATTAAGCATACTGACAGTAAATGCGCCTTTGACTCCCAGTCCGGCAATAAGGCGATGCAGGTGTCGGAATTGAGGTTTTCCATGAGAGAATTTACCAACCAGTGCCAATCGGAAGGGAGCTGCAAGGGTTTCGGTCTCTGCATCCGAAAAAACCAGTGTAGGGCCCTTCTCATCAGTCAAGACCGCACCGATGGAGGCGGTGGCGAATCTGCAAAGAAAAATTTCTGCGAAGCTGTTTGCGGCGCTTTTGAGGGTGCAACGACTTC
>NW_011628166.1:56819-58725 GCF_000512975.1 Sesamum indicum | reverse complement strand
GTGGACAAAGAAAAGCATCTTTTGGGAGCTCGATATATTGGTCAATGCATCTGATACTACACAATCTTGATGTCATATACATTGAGAAGAACATGCTGACAATATATTCAATATCGTGATGGATATAAAAGGAACAACAAATGATACTCTAAATACACGGAAGGATCTGAATATCATATATAATTGACCGGAGCTTGAGCTGGACGAAAGGAGGCCGAACGTGATGCGCAAAGACGTATATAACCTGACTCTCGATGGGACCGACATTGCACTTAAATAGGTTGAGACAATACTTACTCTCGATGGGACCGACATTTGCGACGGACAATTATAATTATGACCTGCATGACCCAAATGGTATACAATTAGCCATTTAGCATTCTATTGCTAATCACAAGGGAGCAGGCACATCCCGATCGGGGAACTTTAAATTGGATGACGAGTCTGACGAGGATAGCTTTGATGAGGATTACAAGACTGAAAAAGACAATAATTCTGATTGACATTTACTGTTTTCTGTATAAATTAAAAAATGACTGATAATAATTTATAAAAATAGTTTACTAGCTAATTTAGAAGTACAATTTCCAAACTATTTGTCCATACCAATAATTTTTTTGTTAAAAAACAAAACACATTTTTTTTCTATTTAGGAACGGTCAAAAAATTAGGAAGTCGATCCAAAGTCCTTTCCAACTTTGAACCGATATTAATAAAATAAACCATTCAATATATTACAATGTCCTAAATAAAAAGGAAGAAAAATTAAAATATAGGACCCGTTAATTTATTTTGACCATTCCAAAATAAGTTAAAACAAATTGAGTTTCGCACCAAAAGAAAACTAGAGGAAAAATAAAACATAGGAACGGTTATCTAATATTTGACCGTTGTGAAATATAAAATTTAAATAAAACCGGTCATAAATGTATAAAATATCTTTTTCTGAAATTATTAAAAAAATATTTCTAAATGTGTTCCAAAAAACGTCCCTAAATATGCCCATAGATTGCTCTTTCACTTCCCAATTACAATGTCTCAATATCAAGGACCTTGATTAATTCCAAATTTAAACTCATAACAATACTTTTCATATGTGAACATATCTAGTGGTCTGATCTAAAATCAAATTGTCTGATGGACAGTTCTATCATTTTTTCAACCTTATTGATTGTGTATTAGATACGATATCTTAGTATTCGTATAACAAAAATGTAAAAAGCTTCATACAATGTAGCATTTTATTGATTTAATACTATCCAGCAGTTTGACAAATATTAACGGTCTGATTAGACAATCCAATACAATAGTATAAGATGTTACTTACATCTACGTAAGACTAAGAGTCTTATATATATAAATATATTTGATCTTCTGAACATGTATCAATTTAATTCATAGCATTATATGTTTCCAATGACCATAATTAATTTATAGTCTACTTTTTCTGATCATTAACATGTTTGGGACAATTTATCCTATATTTTTTATTTTCTTAATTTTTTGGTGTAAAATAAAACATTTTAAAAAACTTTCGGCAATTTAAAAATAATTACTTAATTTTGCTGTAATTTTTAACAATTTTTATACATTTCTGAAATTATAAAAAAATTTATAATTTTTGGTAATTTTAATATTTTTCTATAAATTTTTGAAATTCTTAAATCTTTTTTGTAAATTTTATGTAACTCGCCAAATTTTTGTATATTTTTTGTTATTTTAATAATTTCTCTTAATTTTGGGTGATTTTTAAAAATTCTTGGTCAATTTTTTTTATTTTTAAAACAATTCTGTGAAAAAGTTATTTTATGTAAGTTTTGCAAATATAGAAATATTTAGTTGTACAAGAATTTCTGCAATTATAGAAATTTATTTGATGTAATTTCTGCAATTATAGAAATTTTGT
>NW_011628166.1:55928-56362 GCF_000512975.1 Sesamum indicum | reverse complement strand
AATATTTCCAATAATAATCTTTTTAAATAGTAATGTAAATAATCACAAAAGTTACACCAATATTCCTGATAATAATAACATTTTTGCATAATAATGTCAATAATAAAAAAATTAGACCAATTTTTCCAATAATAACATTTTTACATAATAATGTCAACAATCACAAAAGATAGGCTAATATTCCCAGTAATAACATTATTTTCATAACAATGTCAACTATCTCAAAATTATAAAATATTTCCAAAAATAACATTTTCACATAATAAAGTCAATAATTACAAAATTATACCAATAATCCAAATAATAATATTATTTACAAAATAATGTCAACAATAACAATATTAAGGTAATATTTCAAATTAAAGTGCAATTACATAATCATTAGAAATAGAAAACAAATTGAGAACAATATTTCCAATAATTAAAATTATTCA
>NW_011628166.1:54570-55840 GCF_000512975.1 Sesamum indicum | reverse complement strand
TTTATCCATCTTCATCTGTCAACAAAAGATAATGTTGATAGATTAAAATGGATAAATATAACGAATACTACAATAAAAAGTTCATGTGATAGGCTAAATAAGCTTAAAGCAATACTTGGCCCATTTGTATATGTGCACAAGAGAATTATATATTTTTAAATAACTAAGAGTACAATAATCATAACTTCATGATAATTTTTCCGATGTGTAAGAATTAGTATATTCTTTTTTATTTACATATTAATGTGAATAATCGTAAAATTTAGACTAATACTTCTCAATAATTTATTTGGATCATGTTTAGTGGTACGCCTCCTATACGACGTGGTCGAGCAAGAGGTCATGGTCGTGGCCCGCCACTTCTACCAGTTTTGTCTGATGCTTACCAAGTTGGGGAAGCAGTTCTTCGACCACCCACACCACCTGACATGACCACACCGTCTCCCGCCCAGCAGACTCCAGATGATGCTGGAGCATCTAAAGCTGCACTGGCAGCTGATGAGACGATACACCAGTCTGCCATCCCGGCGACTACTCCACCACTACTATCAGTCCCCCCACCATCAGCGCACGAAGTACGTCAGCCTCGATGACGCATAGTAAATTTGTTTACCAATTTTTTTTAGTATTATTTTATATTGAAAATGTCTAATATAGCATGTCCTTTTAGATCTTACCCCCGATTTTACGAGCTCATCAATGCAGTGGTGATGGGGACACTTTCGCCACCGGTCGCCATATCTGAGGCAGGTGCCGGAAGACTACCAGCATTTGTGGTTTGAGAGCATGAAGGTAATCAATTTTTAATTAATTTGGTTTTATGCAATAATCTAATTATTTAATGAAATTTTCTAACATTTTCTTTAATTTTATTATTGTAGATGACCTACTGATGGGACTGTAAGGATGAGTCCATGTTCTGTGTGTCCCACATGTTGACCGATAAGTAAATCCGGAAGATACTTTCCATTGCCCTGTCGAGCCTGGTCAGGCCACTCTGACTGGCAAACAAAGTTTGACTCCAGCTCCAGACGTATTGGGCCAGAGTCGACTTCCAGCGGGAGTCCTTATAGAAGGCGAATCGGGCGCCAAACTCCATGGTGTCCTCAATTGTGTATCTGGGGAGGGGGGGTCTTCCTCTTCCTCTATCGGCATGCACAAGAGAAAGTTGGTAAGTAAATAATAGTATTTTAAATGCTTTACCATTATTTTATAAATAAGATGCTAAATGTTTTTACTTCTGTAGGAAGCAAAGCAGAAGGAATTATTG
>NW_011628166.1:33015-53676 GCF_000512975.1 Sesamum indicum | reverse complement strand
TATATATATATATATTGCGATTAATGGATTCAAAAGTGTTGATTGATTTTTCTTTTCAAAATATTTTAAAATGATATGTTTTATGGTGGCAAAGAACCAAATACATTGGTGTAAATAACTTCAATATAATTGCAATTAAATTAATCGCTATCTTTTATATACCAAACCAATCACTAAAATTCTAAATTAGGTAAGTGACATTAATTTATACCTATTTTTTATATACCAAACCATTAATTATATTTTCAAATTCAGACACACCTACCACATATATTTCTTTCAAAATTTTCATCGTTTGAAACCGAATTTCAAAAGATCCTTAGATAAAAATATTGTCGAATTTCAATCTTACTAAAAACTTTAGTTGTATATAAAGAAAGGTATACATGATTAATTTTTCATTTTTGAGTATCGATTTTAACTTCATCACTACTTTAGGCTTTTCAATCTTAGTAAAAACTTGAGTTGTATATAAAGAATTTTGTAAAGATAAATGGTTGATTACAATATAACAATATGTACAGATTGATGAACTCTGTAATTAATTTTCGTAGATGTTATCTCTCCTTTTTTTGGCCATTTCCGGAGGAATCTGATGTAGAATATAATTTATTGTATTGTATTCATAGATACCACGAATATATATTTTCGTTCTAAAAATGATTCTTGTTTGATTTATTACAATAATATTAAATAAAGACAAACCAAAAAGAAGAAATTAGTAGGAAATATTATGAAGACAAGACAGAACGTCAATTCCAAGGCTTCTGCTACCCGCAATCGAGCTTTGTTATTTGAAACACTCACACAAACACACACAACCTCACACTCTTACAATACAACAATATCTACAGATTGATGAACTCTCTAATTAATTTTCGTAGATGTTATCTCTCCTTTTTTTAGCCATTTCTGGAGGAATCTGATGTAGAATATAATTTATTGTATTGCATTCATAGATAGCATGAATATATATTTTCGTTCTAAAAATGATTTTAGTCTAATTTATTACAATAATATTAAATAAAGACAAACCAAAAAGAAGAAATTAGTAGGAAATATTATGAGAAAAAGACAGAACGTCAATTCCAAGGCTTCTGCTACCCGCAATCGAGCTTTGTTATTTGAAACACTCACACAAACACACACAACATTTACTCACACTCTCTCGCTCAACCACTCACACATCACATTTGCTCACGCCTTTTCTCCCTCAACACACTCACTACAAATCACTGTTCAAGTCCATAAAGTACTATAATCAAGCGCCCTAGGAACGTTACATTTGATTCTTTCGGTATCCAAGAAATGGCAGAAAAATCCAGAAATCTAAGATGATTTCTATGCAGGCAACTCCATTATTCTTTTTCTCAAGCATTTTATTCTTTCTTTTTCCTTCTTTAATTCCTTTTTCTGAATCGATTTGTTAATTCGTCATCGTGTATAATTTGCCAACAGAATTCGTCAAGAACATACACTAAATATTTTGGCCGGATTATTTCATCCGACCCAAATTCAAATTCATCTTATCAAGATTCCGGTGTGCTATCGCCGGATCCCATCTCTTGTGCTCTGCGGGCAAGTTTAATGCAGCCTCAGGTACATATTTAATTATTTTCTTTTTATTTCTCGAATTTGTTTTAAATTAATTTTCTTTCCTATCAAAGTTTTAAAAAATATATATATTTCAATTTGAGTATATTAAGAATTTTTTTTCCATAATTAGGGTTCAACAAGAGATCCAACATTATTTATTTGATAAATGTTTTAAAATAAATTCATGTGGAACTCCTTGTTGAGGCAGTAGAAATCATGCTCATTAAAACTTGTGTTTTTCTATTTCACCTTTTGTTTTGATATATTTTCTTACCATGACCGTGCCATATCATATATAGCGTCAAGGGTACAGCTTTGGACAGTGGAATGTTGAGAAACTTGGCCGTTGTCTTAAGAGCGTAACCCCAGAAGGACAGGGGCAATTCTGTAAAACTCTTCATAGATTGAACCATGTCCAACATGGTTCGACTTCTCCATTCCGCCTCGCCGTTAAGTTGTGGCGTTCTAGGAGGAGTCCATTGACAGAGAATTCTATTCTTTGTTAAGTAATCCATGAACTCACCACTTAAATATTCCCCACCTCGATCTGACTGAAAGCCTTTGATCTATTGCTAGTTTGATATCTACTTCAAGTTTGAATTCCTTAAATATTCCAAATGCCTTAAACTTGTACCTCATGTGCTAAACATAACCATACCATGAGCGATTATAGAAAAAGGTTATGAAGTATGAATATCCTCTTTTAGCTGGAGTATTTAGTGGTCTACAGACATCTGTGTTGATTAAGTCCAACAGACCAGTGACAAGAGTGACAAACAAAAAGTTTCTTGATCGTTTTCCCTTTTAGACAGGAGTCGCATGTTGACAGTTTACCCAAGTCATCTACCTCTAGACTCCTTGATTCTACCAACTTCCTTAGCCTTTCTATGGATATTGACCTAACCCTACATGCCAAATTTATTCCTTTTCATGATTATCTAATTTTTGTTTGTGTTGGGCAATTATAATCCAATTTGACTATTGGAAACTATAAAAACCATTCATTAATGTACCAAGTAGATGAAGGTTATTATCAATCATCAAATAAAAACTATTTTTATTAATTTTAAATGCATAACCATCATTGTCTCAATAAGGAATGGAAATAATATTTTTTATCATGATTGATATTAATAGTTTTTTAATACTATCCGAATATGATCACTAATACCTAAGTTGAGAGATCCCACCGATTCTACATCAACAACCTTATCATCACCGAGCCTTGGATCATCTTGTCTTTACTTAGCCTTCTGCTTCTTTCCAATACCTGCAAATCATTGAAAATGTGAGCTCCATAGCCTGTATTCAATACCCAAGAAGAAGAATTACTTATCATATTTACTTCAATACAAACTTACCTGGGATGAAGAGAAGTTGTGGATACTCCCTCTTCCAATGCCCCTTTTCACAGCAATGAATGCAAACATCATTTGCCCTCGACCGCTCTGAACCGCCGTTCCTCCCTTTTCCTTTGCTCTTTCCCATCGGAGCAACAGGGGTGCTTGGAGCGCTAGTAGTGGCTACGACAGCTTTTCCTTTTCCTTCTTCCTATTCTAGCGCCCGGCCATCTTGCCTTCGCCTTGGAGGTTGAAGCCTCTCCTATTAGTAACATAGGTGCAGACTTATATGTCATTGCCTCGTATTAGACCAGCATATTAATTAACTCATACTCATGAATAGACTTTTTAAGTCAATTCATGTTGTAGTTTATGATAAACGGGTCATAGGAGGGAGGAAGTGATTGGAGGAACAGATCGATGTACGTCTCATTACCAAGCCCAGCTTTAAGGTCTTATGCACGAGGGATAGCATCTTGATCGATAACGTTTCATAGAAGATCCTTCAGTCATCTTTCTCCTAAGAAATATTTTTGTACCAGTTTATCTAATTTTCCTATCAGGAACAGTACAAATTTCAATCATGTGAAGCATTATTGAGGGTACATTTTCCAACCTATCATATTGCTTTTGGATGTCATTAGTTATTGAAGCTAATACGATACTGCAACCTTGTTGTTGTCCTCATGCTACTTCTCGAACGTCACTCATTCTTCGGGCGAAAACCCTTCTGGTAAAGTCGAGCGGCTTGTCTTGTCCAAGACATAGCCTGGTTCTTGAAACCTTGGACAATCGTTAGATTTTGCAGCTAGTTGTTGTAGTTCGTGCCATTGAATCTATTAATCTCCATTATCAAGGTTAAGGGGTTCTTTGACATGTTCTACAATATAGAATTAAACAGATTTCAACATATGATAGTAATATTATTGATAAGTTCAAGACATGGTCTTTTAGTCTTTAACTCTCTCACTATTTATATGAAAGCCCACCATTCTCAATTGGGGTTTTGGGAAGTCATTTCCTAGTAGGCTTGGGATCCACAAGAACAGTTTACATTGCCTGCTTTTACGATTCACATGGAAAAAGTCCCGTGGGAGGCAATTGATGCTATTCTCATTCCATGAGATTCCCAAAATATTTTACCCGGAGTGAGTCTATGGTTCGTCTAAGGTGGTCCTATGCTATTATAAAGTAATTTACCCATCAAAATGTAGATGGACCTTGTAACTTCTTCCTAGGACTCCTTATCCTTGGACCTTCTTCTCCATGAGCTAGCTTTAACATAAAAAACCTCATAAAAAAATTCCTATACTACTTTCATTACAACTGAAAAGAAATCCCAATCAGAAGTTTGGGGGAATGCATAAGGAGGGAGATAGCACGCCTCATATTCCAAGGTTAAAAACGAGAGGGAGAGAGAAGAAACATTACAAGGGCATACGAGTCGAACCATAAACTCAAACTTACAAGAGGTCGTAGCCTCCGAGATCATCCATCCATACATCACATAATATACATTCCATGTAATATTATACTCCAGGATATCCAATTTAACAAAAATTAATTTTACAAAGAAAATACAAGTTGGAAATATCCAATCAAAAGAATGATAAAAAAATAGGTGCATTGGCCAATTAATTATGCAATTTTAATTTTAGAAAAAAATTAAATTTTGTCCCAAAAACATAAAACAGTTAACTAATACTGAAGAAAATTTCAGAAAATCAAATCTTTGAATTACAGGCAAAAAACATCCAATCAAATCTTTGAATTACAGGCAAAAAACATCCAGTCGTTGGCTGTTAGCCCTGTAGCACGCACTGTCGTCGTTGCCTGCGTGTGCGCTCTGATCCTCTCCTAGCATTCACGCGCTTGGCTGCATTGCAGGCAGCTCACACGCGCACTTACTCTATGCCAGCTTCCGCGCATGCAGGCTCCCTTGCTTGCACAAACCTGGTTGGGTGAACACTGTGCCCCAACAGCGGCAGTGCTGCTGCAATTTTTCTCCTATATTTTGTGTGTTTAACATAAAACAGTAAAAAAAAAGCATAAATCTAGAAAATTTCTGCTTTTCACATGCTTGAATCATCCAATTAATTTCAAAAATCAAACGAGCTATTTTCATCATACAAATACTTATCGAAATGCGTTAAAACATACTTCAAAAGCCATGAAAGCACGTTAACATGATGTTCAAGAAAATGCATGTTAACATGGTTGTCAAGTGGTGTATGGGCTTTGTCGTGATGTTTAAGAAAATGCAAACATACAAAATGAGAACAAAAAAGTAGATGCCAAAATAAGCGAATACTCATTTATTTCCTTAAAAATAATATTACATAATGTCGATTAATTCTTAGAAGAAAATACATCTAGGCCAATCTAATTGGATTTTTTATCATTTAATCTAACAATCTCCCACTTGACCTAAGGCCAATCACCCATCGGCCTCAAACGTATCTTATCAAGATGTTGGCTATGAGCAATTTGAGACACTAGTTTAGTTAGTGGATCTACTTTATTTTGTGCTTAGTTGACTCGGTCCATCCGCACGCCACCTCTGCTCACCATCTATCAAAGTAGATAGTAGCATCTAAGAATGTGTTTGCAACGGTGATGAGATCTCGGTTCCTTTGCTTATGCTACTGCCCCGTTGTTATCACAGAAGATACAACCAAGCTCGGATGTAGTTTTTCATCTAAATCGCTTCCTTAGCTGCTTCTAAAGTTGCATTGTTTTGAAATTACATGGTGGAATTGAAAGCAACAAAAATGCTAGTGGATTGGCCTGGAAACACGCAAGTAGAATCGGTGATATAAAATTCGTAAGTTAAAACCGAAACGTAATAAAACTATGATTCCAAGGGGTGTACCCTTGGAGTTCATGGGCGTTCGATGTAGTTAATAATTACAACAATAAAACTAAATGGGGCTTATGGCGAAATTAAAACAAGAAGTGCAAAAACCGAAAATCAATGATTACCTTTCTCTTGATTTGTTTCGAAGTTCACATAAGACTTCAATCTAGTAGCCCTCTAAAGAAACGTATACACCACACCAGAATATGAGATCCCCAAGATATCTCTGATAGAAGAAAATTAGGTAGAAAGAACACACCAAGTGTGCCTGTGAGAGAGGCGGCCGAATTAGAAGCTTCTAGGGTAGGATCATTTTTGTGTTATGTTTAATAACTAATATACATATGTATACCTTGTTTGGATGTTCTAATCAAAGATGCAATCATCGCATACACGTGATTACCGTGATTTCTCAATTCTAAAGACTACTCCCGTACTATCGGAGCTAGGGACTTAAGTTATTCCGACCAAGCATCTAAGGCTTCCATATGACGATCCTCGTGTGTTCGTTCAGTCAGCTGACCACCTTGTCAACTAACCCACTGAAATTTCATAAATGTCCAACGCCTCTTGCCGATGAAACACGGAACTCATCCGATGAATGCAATACTCAGTGCAGGTCTCAGTAGGACTCTCAATGCCCAGATTTGAGGTCTTCAACTTAGAACATTTCTCAGACCAGCCCAGAGAAGTTGCCTTCATAGCTACCATCCAATGCGCAGCCCAACTACATGGGTTACAAAGTGGTCTCTGGGCATGTGTTGTGATGTCAAACTTATAGTTGATGTAATTTGGATAGCACAATAGTTACATGCGCCACAGATAAATACTTATTATATTCGTTAGGAAAATATTGCTTAAATAAAGATTGCTTGAATGGTTCTCAAAATCGCCAATCTAATTAGCTTTTTGGTCACCTATTCCGACAATTTCTCACTTGACCTTAAATCGAATTGCTCATGTTTTTAGATTAATCTGATTATGACTAATCTGCGATACTGGCTAGATCTTATGGGTCTACTCCCGTTTCTGCCGATGTTCTGCGGTCCAATCGTACGTTACATCTTTCTATCATCGCTCCTAGCAAATGATGGTGTCTAAGATTTTTCCTTACACCTGTGATGAGATCTCGGGCCTTTTATTTTATGCCATAGCCCAGATGTTATCCTTCAAGGTGATTACTAGCGCAGGTATGCATGGTAGAACACCTAATAATTGAGCTTTGTTTTTCGATCCTAACCTTTTTCCAATATAACTTTCAAAGTTTGCCATACAGTCAATTTTTCATGATTAGGTTCTTTGTGATACTCCAGTTG
Source organism: Sesamum indicum (assembly GCF_000512975.1). NCBI lineage: Eukaryota > Viridiplantae > Streptophyta > Magnoliopsida > Lamiales > Pedaliaceae > Sesamum > Sesamum indicum. The sequence goes on along the minus strand of NW_011628166.1, from coordinate 46,567 downwards.
GAACCTTTCTAATATTACCACATTCAGTAAACCTCGAATGTAGATTCATTTTTTAGATTAAATATTATTCATATGATGCTGGAAGCGACTATTGCTATAGCCTTCCAAAACCAACCTCCATTAATATGCGTCAAGAGCTCTTGTCTAATCCTTTTTCAGGTACTAAAGATAGCCCTTCAACAGCTGTCTGTTGACTCATCCGTGCACACTCGATATACGTTTTTATGATTAAAATTCATGAGCAACATCTGGCTTAATGCACGATAACATTCCATGCAGCTTGCAACAAAGACGTTAGGGATATCAAATATTTAAGCTCTTCATTAGTCTACCATGACTGAATCTTGGATAGCTTATCTTTAGATAGGAGTCCAATTCCTATTATAGAAAATTTGATAAATAATGTTCGCATTTTAGACTTTCAAGATGTCTTATATCATTCCCGAATGATCGGGACATTCTGAACCTCTAAAACACTTGGAACACAATTGAGCTCCCATTGACTTCCCACCTTGTTCTTGACCAAGTCATGTACCTCATGAACTCGTCAAAATAAGTATGTAGGGCATTCAATTTCATGTTTGTATTATTCCATAACGAACTTGTATAAATTAGATTCTGAGTCAAATTTTCCTCCCACTAGTCCTTTAACATATGCAGGATCATTTCTCATAGTCAAGACTTTTGTACGACACAGGTTTGCCAACCATATCAAGTATACTGTCTGGATTACGACTTTAAGAAAACACAATATTTTACAACTGGATGATTTTTCAAAAGTCCACATCTAGTGAGCACCGATCGAACCATGTTCAATCAAGGTTCAATTTCTTCCTTACCAGAGACAGTTCAACATCGTCTCTTTCGGTGGAATTTCACTGAATGAGAATTCCATTCTCATTTAGGATGTTATAAGAAATCCCACTAAATATGCATTACCTCGATCCCACCGAATGGATTATCTCCGTAACCAGTTTGGTTGTCCACCTCAAGTGTAGTTTCTCCAAACTTTCCAAAAGTCCTTAGACTTGTGAATCCTCTATTGGTATTTTTGTATTTACTAACTTACAAATGTCTATTTTGGATCCAATCCAATTTATTGTTTTTGAAAATCATTCTTTGTCCCATAAAGTGCTTTAATTGCTTTTTTCCTTCTGAGAAAGGATTCATAAGTTAGTAAATTCAAAACATCAATTGCTAGACTCTTTGAATTTGCCAACCTATTTATCCTAACTAGAGGGATATGACTTAGTTCATGTATGTCATTTTCTATAAGTTATGTTCTTGATCATCCGTTTCAGTCATTTGTTTTGATTGTGCATAAACTAATTATGTAGTATGATAATTTAATAACTCATCAGAGTCGAAAAATCTTTTATTGATCAATTTTATAGTCTAATTTGTCCAACAATTGACTAACGACTTGATCATGCTAGGTTACATAAACGTAAACTATTTCAACATGAATACTATTAGCTAAGTTTATTTAGTCTTATTGCTTTTGCACTAATGGCCTAGCCATTGGTTAGCTTTAAGAGTAGTTGTCTTAGAGTTCTATTCCATTCATTTCTGTAAACCATTTCCATAAATGCATTTTCGGAGCAAGTGTCTAACACTTGGGAATATGAACAATAATCATGTTTGCCCAACAAATGCCATAGTTTGGGTGAAGGGGAGTTCACGATACTCCCTCTTCTAATGCCCTTTGACAATTATATGTAAACATCATAAGACAATTTTAACTATCGAACCATTATCCCATTTTTCCTTTTACATTCGCTCATTAAGGTGACAGGAGCACTCATAGCGCTTGAAGCGGCTGACTTTGTTTCATCTTTCTTTCTCATTCAACGTCCAGCTCCCTTGCCTTTTGCTTTTGATGTTGAAGCCTCCAAATTCAATACCGTCTGTGCAGATTCTTCAATCGTTGCCTTGTATTGGTCCAACCATTTTATCAACTGATGAAATGGTCTTCTCACGCCTATTTAGAGTTTATGATAAGTGGGACGAAGGAGGGATGAAATACATTCCTTTTAAGATCATCATTCGGGTCTTAGAACTTCTCCACAAGGGATTGCATCTTAGCCCAATGTTTGTGTATAGACAACCTTCAGTCATTTAGGCTTCACAAAAATGCTTTTGTTGTGGCATATCCAATAAGCTGGTTCGGTGCCACATGAATATGATTTATGTGGAGCATTTATTGAACCAACAACGTCTCGCCTATCATACTACTCATGAATGATAGAAGCAGGTATGATGTTACGGACCTTGCGATTATCCTTATGCTTTAATCCTGAGCGCCAAATATTCCTTAAGCAAGGACTCCTTTCGCAGGTCCGATGGAAGTGGATTTTCCATGACATATGCCTAGGTTCAGAAATCGAGGATAATCCTTCGATTTTCACATTCAACTTTAATCGATTGTATTCCATTAAATAAATCTCAAAAATAAAGAAAATGGAAAATGGTATCTAAGATATGCATTCTAAATACAAAGTAGAAAATAAGTAGATTATAGCAATGTTGAGTTTGAGTAAAGATTCAGTCTTTTAGTCGTTAACTTCTCCCACTATTTCTACAAAATCCCAACACTCTCAAGTGAGTTTCAAAAAATCCTTTCGTAGTGGCCTTGGGATCCACAAGAACAATTCACCATGCCTCGCTTTTATAATTCACATGGAAAAAGCCTTGTGTGAGGCAACCGAGGCCATTCTAATTCTATGAGATTCCCAAGATATTTTCCTCACCTCTTTACATGATCCTGAGGACTCCAAGCGTATCATGTTATTCTGTGTTAAACCCAACCCATCAACCAAATCATACCTTAATTACCGACCCCTACGACTCGTGAGATAGGGAAACAACCAGCGTAATCCTTTGTTCATAATAATAATACAGCTTGCCTTATATTCCAAATGTGTCACGACTTATGAGACCACATTTGGATAGTGGTAGCTTCTTCATGATATTGCTATGGATGGATTGGACAGATCGAAATGCCATTTTGATCCAAGTCCATTTACGGGCATAATATTTTAGTTTGTGTTAGTTTCAATCCATCAATCAAGTCACACCTCAACTGTCACCCCCCACGACTCGTGAGACAGAAAAACAGTGACCGTGTTCCTTTGTTCACAATAATGGTGCAGCTTAACTCTAGTCCAAATGTGCAACGACTTGTGAGAGCACACTTAGGTAGTGGTAGCTTCCTCACCATATTATTGTGGATGGAAATGTTGGACAGATCAAATAATTTTGATGCAAGTCCATTTTGGGCCTAAAACTTTAACTTGGTCCAACCAAGTGAGAGTAAATATTGAGTTGTTTGATCGAGACCTAATCAAAGAGAGTAAATATTGAGTTGTTTGATCGAGACCTAATCAAAGAATAGCTTTGCATGCATAAATATCAAATATTTGAAGCATTAGGTAAACACATCGCATGCAATGAAGCCTAGCATACCCCTGTTGGATGATCACAAACCCAGCCTACGCGACCCACTGAGCCCGCAGTGAGTCTAAGGACTGTCTAAGGTAGCCCTATGCTATTACAAAAACTGTTTTACCCTTCAACATATAGATCTGCCTTGTAATATCTTCGTAGGCTGCCTTCTCCATAGTCCTCCTCCTCCGTGGACCTTCTTCCATGGGTTCAATTAAAATAAAAACCTCACCAAAATAATCTATACTACTCCTATTACAATTTAACAAGAAACTCTGATCAGAGGTCGAGGGAGATAGCAAGCTTTATTATTCCAAGACTAAAAACGAGAAGGAGGGAGAAAATAAATCACAAGGGCACACGGGCCAACCTAATAAAATTATAAGACGTACATGCGATCTAGGGCTCCGTGATCATTCACCTTATTCAACACATAATACCAATTAAGCATGCAGATAAGAAAATGAAAATCCCAAGAAAATACCATGATATCTAATATCATGACAAAAAATTATATGCAGAATAAAAAGTTTAAAATTTTTAATGCAAAGGGATGATAAAGCCCCATGCATCCGATGCACGCAAATCAACCATATTAATTAAAGCAATTTCTAAAAAAAAATCCAATTTTAACAAAATTAAATCAGCAAAAAATAATATTTTTCAGAAAATGTGCAGAAATTAGAAAAACGACGAAAAATGACCCAGACGTCGGCCGTCAACTGGAACAACAGCCGCACTGCCTGCACGTAGGGCCGACGCTATCCAGGCTGCGTGCAAGCTCTTGCCCGCACGCGCGCGCTATGCACTGCTGCAACACTATATTTCTTTTCACACATTAAACTAAAACTAAAACCAAGTATTTTTAGCAGAAAATTCAATTTTCTTAAAATACTTAAATCATTCAAAATTGCAAAAACTAAAGATGGTGATTTTCTCATATAATCATTCACGAGTAAACATAAATTAATATCATGCTTCAAAAATAATAAAATCATATTATCATGCTTATTCACATAAATATATAGCCCCTACATGGAAGCGGGCTCTGATACCACTTGAAAGCAAAAAAAATGCGAGTGGATTGGCCTGGAAACCAGCAAGTGGAAGCGATACTATAAAATTCGTAAATTAAAATCTAAACGTAACAAAATCATTATTCCAAGGATTACCTTTTTCTTGATTTGTTTCGAACTCCATTTCATTGACCCATTCACATGAGATTCAAGGTAGAAGCTATCTAGACACGTGCACACCACATCGAAATATGGGATCCCTCATTTCTCTTTGCTAGAAGAAAATTATGCAGAAAAAACATACCAAATGTGCTTGTGAGAGAGGCGGCCGAATTAGAAGCTTCTAGGGTAGGATTTTTTTCCCAAATAACTACTATATAGATATATACCTCGTGTGGATGTACTAGTATGTGTCTAGGTTCATTCTACAATTCATAAGGTAATAAATCCTTTATTCCAAATAAAGGATGACTAACATAGCACTTTTCAAAAGTGAAATTGTTAGTCAATAATTTCCTATTTTGGATTTTCCAACAACTTAATTAAGGTTGCGATGGCTGATTTTCTGAAAAATAAAATACCAGGCTCAATTATTTTTTATTAAATCTAATTTAATTAAAATTCACCTAATTAAGCCCATCATATATTTAATCCAATTAAATACATGATCCCAGTAAGCTTTTATTAATTAATAAGTCCAACTTATTAAATAATAAAGGTAAGCCCAACATAAATTAATCCTATTAATTTATTTTTAGGCTCCTCCATCCAATGGATCCCTCTCATTTATAAGTTATCCAAGTAATTATGAAATTAATTCCCAATTAATTTCTCATCCCTTCTCGGTGATTTATGTTTGACTCTTTAGGTTTACCTTTCAGCTAGACTTGGGCTAGTATCAAACACTATTACTAACCAAATTTAATTAATAATTTCCGATCAATCCTTGAATTAGAAAGCCCGTCACCATAGGTTGTCGTCTAGCAATGGTCCATTACACTAGAGACTAGGCGAATATCCATGTGAACTTTTAGGCGCTTGAGTCCATACGGGTACTGTCCTTCCATCTACCATTTTCTTGCCTTAGTCTAGGGCGTGAAATTGGGTTGTGGCTCCAATTTCGGACTAGGCGTCTGTTGCTTAATTCTTGAATTTCTTACGCCAAATTGACCGACATAGGAACCTCGTTTCCTATTCGAACAATGACTATGATCACAGGTTTATAGAATATAAACACATCTCCAAGTGCATCCGAGATACCTCTGTCACGTTTTGACAGGTGACAAATCCTCTTCTTAGACCTCACCGTCCTCTCTACATGCTTTGACTGCACTGGACATGGCTTGTGATGACCATGCGTCTGACACGATCACCTCTCGCACAAATCAAAGATACAGTCATCGCCTATACGTGATTATTGTGATTCCTCAAGTCTGAGGACTACTCCCATACTATCGAAGCCAGGGGCTCAAGTCATACCGACCAAGCCTCTAAGATTCATATAACGACCTTGTCAACTAACCCACAGAAATTTCATATACGCTAACTATAGGGGTTACAAAGTGGTATGTAAGCATCTATTGTGATGTGAAAGCAGTGCTTGATATAATTTGGTAAGCACAACAGATACATACGCCAGGACGAATACTTTTCATATTCGTCGGGACAACATTGTTTAAATAAATATTGCTTGAATGGTTCTGAAAACAACCAATCTAATTAGCTTTTTGGTCACTTGTTCCAATAGGAATCTGCTGTGGTAGTTTGCTTGTAACTTTTCAAGTAACCACACCACCATTTAGCTTGATTACAAAACCTTATTGAGAGTTGGCATCAATATGTCCCAACTGAAAGTTAGCATCACTGTAGTATTCCATTATAAATTATCCACCACTGTATATATCAAGAACATATCTTTAGTCCTTTACAGGTACATAAGTATGGTCATGACTGCACTCCAGTGTGCTTCACCAGCACACACCTGATATTTGGTAGTTACGCTTAAAGCGTATGCGAATCGGGTCTACTGCATTAAACATCATGCTGAATACTGCCCACAGCTGAATCATAGAGATGTCTGACATCCATTTAAGTTCCTCATCAGTCTTGGGAGACTGTTTCTTAGACAACTTAATCCCAAGCCTCATTGGAAGGGATCCTCATTTTGAGTTTTCCATCTTAAATCTCTTCAAGACTTTCTCAATGTACAAGGATTGAGTTAATCCTAACATCCTTTTGGATCTAGCCCTGTAGATCTCGATGCCAAGATGTACGAAGCCTCATCCATATGCTTCATGGAAAATTGAGTGGACAACCATGCTTTTATAATTCCTAATATCTTGACATCGTTCCCAATGAGCAACAAATTGTTAACATAAAGTAGAGGGTACATAAAGTAGAGGGTACGTAACCGAGCTCCCTCTGATCTTCGTGTTCCAACAACAGGAAGCTTGTTTGAGGCTAGAGATGGACCTCTAGAGATAACAAACTTTCTATTTTCCAACGGAAGAGGTGAAACCTTCTGGCTGATCCATGTAGATCACTTACTTGATGAAATCGTTCAAGAAGGCCATTTTAATGTCCATCTACCATATTTCATAGTAATACCACGCTGCTATGGCAAGCAGTATCCTAACGGACTTAGTCATTGCCACGGGCGAATTGGTTTCTCAAAGTTGACCTCGGGTCATTGAGTGTATATTTTTGCCACGATCCTAGCCTTGAAGGAAGTAACCTCCCCGCTAGCTGCAAGCTTATGTTTGTATACCCATTTGCAACCAACTGGTTTAACACCTTTAGGTGGGTGCACGAGGGTCCAAACTTGATTCGAACCATCGAGTCCATTTCGGATTTCATGGCCGCAAGCCACCTATCCAAGTTGATGTCATACATCGCTTCTCTGTATGTTGTTGGATCACCGTCTAATTGGCTAGTCAAGCCTAAGAATCCATACCTATTAGGACGTGAAGATATTCTAGTTGACCTATAGAGAACTAGAGCAATATTATTGGGAATCGTAGGTACAGATGGTGTTGTATTATCTTGATGAGGTATCTCACATGAATCTTCAAGAAGTTCCTCATCACATTGGCTATCCATTGGAAAACCCTTTTCCAAGAATATTGCTTTTCTCGAGATAAAGATCTTTTAACTTGATGGGTCATAGAAATATAATACCCAGTAGCTTTTTTTGGATAACTGACAAACCTGGACAGACTAGACTTTGATTCTAGTTTGTCTCCTTCTAGCCTCTTGATGTATGTTGAGCTACCATATACTCTCAAGTACTAGTAGAATGATGGCTTGCCGTGCCATATCTCATATGGTGTTTGGAGGCACACCTTTAGATGGCACCATGTTGAGCAACTTGGTCGCTGTCTCTAGAGCGTATTCCCAAAAAGACAAGGGTAGTTGGATAAAACTCATTTGGATCGAACCATGTCCAATAGGGATCGATTTCTCTTTTCAGCCACGCCGTTAATCTGCAGCATTCCAGGAGGAGTCCACTGATAGATAATTTCATTCTCTTTTAGGTAATCCATGAACTCACTACATAAATATTTCTCCACCTCGGTCTGACATAAGGGTTTTGATCTTACAACTTGTTTGATTCTAAACTTCAAGTTTGAGTTTCTTAAATCTTCCAAAGGACTCAAACTTGAACCTCATGAGGTAAACATAACCATACAATGAGTGATCATCAGTGAAGGTTATAAAATACGAGTATCCTCCTTTAGACGTAGTATTTAGAGGTCCACAGACATCTGTGTACATTAAGTCCAACGGACCAGTGGCAACCGTACTTTGTCCAACAAAAGGTTTTTTGGTCATTTTTTCTTTTGGACAAGACTCAAAAGTTTATTTTTATCAAAGTCCTCTACCTCTAGACTCCTTAATTCTGCCAACTTCCTCATCCTTTCTATACAGATATGACCTAACCTTGCATGCCAAATCTATTTGTTTTCATGATTATCTAATTTTTATTTGTGTTGGGCAATAATAATTCAATTTAACTGTTGGAGAATATAAAGACCGTTTGTTAATGTATTAAGCAGATGAAGGTTATCATCAATTATCAAATAAAAACTATTTTTATTGATCTTGAACGCATAACTATTGTCTAAAATAGGAATGAAAATAATATTTTTTATTGTGCTCAATATATAATAACAGTTCTTTAATTCTATCCGAATACGATTACTAATAGCTAAGTTGAGTGACTCCACAGTTTCAACTGCTACGGCCTTGCCATCACCAAGCATTAGAACCATTTTGTCCTTACATAGCCTTCTGCTTCTTTCCACCACTTGCAAATCATTGCAGATGTGAGCTCCACAATCGGTATCCAATACCTAAGAAGTAGAATTAGTTATCATATTTACTTGAATCACCAAGCGCCTTAGTTGGAGAGGAGTTGTCGGCACTCCCTCTTCCAATGCTCCTTTACTTGACAATGAATTTACACATCATTTTTCCTTGATCGCTGTGAACCGCCGTTCTACCCTTCCCCTTTTTCCTTTTACACTGGAGCAACAGGGGTGCTTGGAGCTCTAAAAGTGGCAACGGCGACTTTTCCTTTTCCCTTCTTCCTCTTCCAACTTCCGGCTTTCTTGCCTTTTGCCTTGGAGGTGAAAGTTTCTCCTATCAATTGGCACAAACTTGTGGGTCTTTGCCTCGTATTCGACCAACATATTAATTAACTCATGACTAGAGTGCTCAAGTCCATTCGTGTTGTAGTTAATGATAAATGGGTCACAAGAGGGAGGAAGTAATTGGAGGATCACATTGATGTACGTGACATTGTTAAGCCCAGCTTTGAAGTCTTCGAGCTTCTCCGCGAGGGAAACATTTTGACCCCATATCTTTGCACACAAAATCCTTCAGTCATCTTTGTCCTGAAAAATGCTTTTGTAGCGGCGTATATGATATGCTTATCAGGAGTTGCATAAACTTGCTTTATGCGAAGCATTATCAAGGGAACATCTTCCAACCTATCGTATTGCTTTGGAAGTCATTGATCATCAAAGCTAATATGATACTGTGGAAAGTCATTGATCATCAAAGCTAATATGATACTGTGGACCTTATAGTTGTTCTCATGCAACCTTTCGAACGTTACACGTTCTTTGGGCAAGGAGCCTTTCAGTAATGTTGCCAGAAGCAGCTTGTCGAAGACATATCCCTGATTCTCGAAATTTAGGACAATCTTTAGATTTTGCAGCCAATCGTTGTAGTTTGTGCCATTAAATTTATTAGTCTCCATTATCAGGGCTAAGGGGTTCTTAGACATTTTCTCCATGATAGAATTAAACAGAAATATGCAGATGATAGTAATATTATTGATAAGCTCAAGACATGGTCTTGAAGGGGATCGCGTGGTACGGCCTAGGAACGTGCTAGCGGAAGCGATAAATAAAACGCATAATAGCAAAAATTAAATACAGAAAATAAATGAGTTCAAGGGGTGTACCCTTGGAGTTCTTAGGCGTTCGATGTACTAAAAATAAAATGTACATAGGGCTGATGTTGGATTACCAAAATCGAAAATACTAAAAGGGTGAAAAATGATACCTTGAAATGGTCCTCATTTGAGTCTTCAACATAGGAACCCTCTAATTCTTCCACATCACACTGCACTCGGGATCTCTACGTCCTCTTTCTAGATGAGAATGAGAAAAGAAAATTACACCAAGTGTACAAAGAGAGAAGGTGGTGGCCAAATGGTTTTTGGAGGAAGGAGGAGATTTGTTTTTTTTTTTTTTGTGTAATGATCATCACAATTATTTCCCAAATAACTATATTTCATATATATATATATATATCTTGTTTATATAATTAAGAATGTTTCTAAATATATTCTATTATCTAAAAGGTGTATTTCTCTTTATTCCAAATAAAAAGATCCCCAAAAATGGCTAGAATTGACCTTTCCAAAACTGCAATTTGCTAGCCATTTATTTCCTTCCATGGAATTTTCCTTGGCTCAAACTAATTGAACTTGAACAATTCTTACCCTTATAAAATTACAAGCCAATGAATTTTTATTAAATCTTTAATAAAATCCAATTTCAACTTCTATTTAATCTAATTAAATACTTATACCCGAATTATCCTTATTAAATTATAAGGACAAATCAAATACATATTAATGCCATTAATTTATTCATGGGCCTGTTTCCATTCAATGGATCCCTTTTTGTAAGTAATCAAAGTATTTATGAAATTAATTCCAAATTAATTCTATATTCATTTTCAGTGATTTGTGTATGATTCTTTAGGTTCACCTTTCAGTTAGACTTGGGATATGTCTAACACTATTTTTAATTAGTATTTCTTGATTAACCCTTAATTAAGAAAGCCTGTCACCATAGGTGATCGTGTAGCATAGCAGTTGAGACTAGCTGAATTTTCATATGAGCATTTAGATTTCTGAGTCCATATTGGTATGGTCCTTTAGTCAACGTTCTTTTTAGTAAGGACTCCATTCACAAGATTGATGGAAGTGGCTTATCCATGACATAAGCCAGGTTTGAAAATCGAGGACAATCCTTCGATTTTTCAGCCAATTTAATTCTTTGCATTCCATTTAATGAAATAAATCTCAAAAAATGAATTGGAAAATGTTTCTAAGATATGCGTTCTAAACGTAGAGTAGAAAGAATAAGTAGATTATTCCAATATTATTTTGTGTTAAGACTTGGTCTTTTAGTCATTCAATTCTCCCACTATTTCAACAAAATCCCACCACTCTCGAGTGAAATTTTGGTACATCCCTTCCTAGTGGGCTTGGGATCCACAAGAACAATTTACCATGCCCACTTTTAGATTCACATGCAAAAAGCCTTCTGGAAGGCAAGCAATGCGAGGACTCCAAATGAGATTCCCATGATATTTTTTCACACCTCTTTACATGATCTCGAGGACTCCAAATGAACCATGCTACCCGGTGTTAAGCCCGACCCATCTACAAATCACACCTCAATTGTCACCCCCCATGACTCGTGAGATAGGGAAACAACGACCATGTTCCTTTGTTCATAACAATAATACAGCTTGCCTTCTATTCCAAATGTGCCACGACTCGCGAGACCATATTTAGGTAGTGGTGAAAGGGCACCAGAAACTGCGACTGAATCGGCCCGGGAACGCGCAAGTGGAAGCGGTTAAAATAAATTGCGTAAGAAACACGAAATCTCAATGAGACGATAATTCCAAGGGGTGCACCCTTGGAGTTGCAGGGAGTTTGATGGAGTTAATAAAATAAATGAGAATAATGAAATTAACAGAGCTATTGGTTAAATAAAAACGAGAGGTACATAAATTTAAGTTACAAATAACCTTTCATTTCTTTATTTTGAACCTCGTTGCGTTTAATCCGTTCACGCAAGGCTTTAGCGTAGAAATCTTCTAAAGCTACGCCCACACCACATCGGAACTTGAGATTCCTCAATTTAATTTGCTAGAAAAGAATAGACGATAAAAAAACACACCGAGTGTGTACAAGAGGGGGTTAGGCCGAGAGGTGGAATTGGAGAGAAGGAAATTATTTTCTTGCTTTTTTATCTATTCATTAGTTATTCAAATAAGTAATATACATATATATACCTTTTATGGATGAATAAAATATGTTTAGGTTCATTTAACCATCCATAAGTTAATAAGATCCTTTATTCAAAATAAAGAATCACTAACATGACACTTTCCAAAAGTGAATTTGTTACTCAATATTTTCCTTTCCAAAACATTTCCACCAACTTAATTAACGGGTTTGGGTTTTTTTTAATTAATTAAAATACAAGGCCCAATCAATCTTAATTAAATCTAATTTAATTAAATCCTACTTAATTAAGTCCATCATAAAGTTAATGCATTTAAATATATGAACCCAATAAGCCTTTATTAAATAATAAGTCCAACTTATTAAAGACTAAGGGCAAGCCTAATTTAAATTAATCCAAAATAATTTATCCTTGGGCTTATCGATCCAATGGATTCCTCTCATATATAAGTATTCCAATTACTTATCAAATTAATTCTCAATTAATTACTCGTCACTTCTTAGTGATTTATGTGTGACTGTATAGGTTCACCTTTCAGCTAGACTTGAGCTAGTGTCCACCACTATTATTAATTAAATCAAATTTAATCAATAATTCTTGATCAATCCTTGAGCAAGAAAGTCTATCATCAGGGTGAGCTTCTAGCAACGGTCCGTGGCACTAGAGACTAGGTGAAAAATCCATGTGAACTTCTAGGTCCCGAGTCTATACGAGTACGGTCATTCCATCTACCGTCTCCTGGCCATAGTCTACAACATGGAATTGGGTGTCAGTTCCAATCCTGGACTAGGTGTCTATGGTTAATACTCAAGGTCGCGTCACGCCAAATTGCTCGAACGAGGAACCTATTTTTCCTATTCGACCAATGACTTTCTAGAGTGTTAACATATCTCCAAGTGCATAGGAGATGCCTCTGTAATGTTTTGACAGGGGATGGATCCTCTTCTTGGAACTAACGGTCCTCTCTACATACTTTGAAAGCACAAGACAAGGCCTATGATGACCATGTCTGAGATACGATCACCTCTCACACAAATCTATGATACAGTAATCGCATGCAAGTGACTGCCGTGATTTATCATCTCTGAGGACTGGTCCCGTACAATCGGAGCTAAGAACTCAAGTCATACCGACCAAGCCTTCAAGGCTTCCATATGACGATCCCCGCGAGTCAATCGACCCATTAAGATCACCCTTAACGTCCCACGTCTGCCCTGATGAAAAATGGAACTCATCAAATGAATATGACTCATAATGCAAGTCTCCATAGGACACTTCGATGCCAATTCTCGAGGTCCTTGATTCGGAATATTTCTAACCAAACTCTAAACAGTTGGTTTCATGACCGCCATCTTTTGCACATTTCTAACTATTGCACGGTTGTTCAATATGGTCTGTGGTCTTTGTTGTGATGTTTGAAAGAAGTGCAAACATAAATGTAATGAGCAAAACAAAAGAAATGCCAATAGCGAATACTCATTTTATTCATTGAATAATATTATATAAAATTGAGTTATTGCCTTAATAGATTAC
>NW_011628166.1:29124-32508 GCF_000512975.1 Sesamum indicum | reverse complement strand
GCTAGCATCGTTGTAGCCTTCCAATATCAATTCTCCACTACCGTAAATCAAGAACACCAGTGCTTTTCAGGTACTTAAGTATTGTCTTGACTGCGCTCCAGTGCGCCTCCCTGGCGCATGCCTGATATCTGCTCGTCACGCTCAAAGTGTACATGACATCTGCCCTGGTGTACTGGACAACATACTGAATGCTTCCTACGGTTGAAACATAAGGAATGTCTAACATCCCTTTAAGTTCCTCAACAGTTTTGGGAGACTGCTTCTTGGATATCGTAATCCCATGCCTCATGGGAAGAATCTTTGTTTTGAGTCCTACATCTTGAATCTCTTCAAGATTTTCTCAATATATGAGGATTGGGTTAGTCCTAACATCCTTCTAAATCTATCCCTATAACTCTTGATGCCAAGAATGTAAGAGGATCACCCGTATCCTTTATGAAAAATTGAGTGGACAACCATGCTTTAATATTACCTGACATCTTAACACCATTCCTATTGAGTAACATATCATATACATAAAACACAAGGTATGCTACCGCACTCCCATTGATCTTCTTGAATACACAAGGATCAAAATCATTGTTGACGAAATCATAACCCCGTATGACTTTATCAAAACGTGTGTTCTTGCTTTAGAAAGCTTATTTGAGGCCACAGATGGACATTTGGGACGACAGGCTTTCTGTTCTTCTCATGGGAAGTGAAACCCTCCAGCTGATCAATGTAGATCTCTTCCTCAACGAAACCGTTGAGAAATGTCATTTTCACGTCCATCTGCCATATTTCATAGTCAGACCTTGTTCCTATGGCAGGCAGAATCCAAATGGACTTGGCTATGTCTACGGGCGAATAGGTTTCCTCAAAATCAACCCCGAGTAGTTTGTATCATTTTCCACGAGCCCAGCCTTGAAGGTTGTAACCTTTCCGTCAGCTCCAAGCTTGTATTTGTAGACCCATTTGCACCCAACAAGTTTAACACCTTTAGGTGGGAGTACGAGGGGTAAAACATTATTTGAACCCATTGAGTCCATTTGAGATTTCATGGCCTCAAGCCACTTATCTGAATCGATGATCGACATCGCTTCTCAGTACGTCCTTAGATCATTATCCGTACCTATTAGGTGGTCGCAATTCCCTGGTCGACCTACAAGGAATGGAGCACAATCAGTGTGAACTATAGGCTCAAATGATGTTCTTTTGTTCTACTGATATGTTTGACTTGTTTCCTTAAGTAGTACCAAATTGCATCGACTATCCGCAGAAAAACCCTTTTCCAAGAACACTACGTTCCTTGAGATAAAAACCTTTTGCTTAGATGGATCATAGAAGTAGTATCTTGCAGTTCCTTTTGGATATCCGATAAACTTGAACAGATTAGACCTCGAGTCTAGTTTGCCTCCCACTAGCCTCTTGACGTATGCGAGACTAACCCACATTCTCATGTACTTGTAGGATGTAGGCTTGCCATATCTCATATGGCGTCTGGGGCACTATCTTAGATGGCATCATGTTAAGTAATTAAGCCACCGTCTCAAGAGCGTGACCCTAGAAAGAAGGGGGCAATTCCATAAAAGTCATCGTGGATGAAACCATGTCCAACAGGATTCGATTCCTCCTTTCAGCCACGCCATTCAGTTGTGGCATTCCAGTAGGAGTCTATTAAGAGAGAATTCCATTTTCCTTTAAATAATCAGTAAACTCACCATTTAAATACTCTCCGCCTCGGCCGACCGAAGAACTTTAATTTTATGATCAGTTTGATAAAACTTATGAAGTATGAGAATCCTCCTCTAGCCGGAGTATTTAATAACCCACAGACGTCTGTATTGTCAAGCGCACTTTCTCCAACAAAAGGCTTCTTTGTCATTTTCCCTTTTAGACGGGATTCACAAGTTTGAGTTTACCAACTTTCTCATCCTATCTTTTGAGATATGGCCTAACTTTGCATGCCGAAACTATGCATTTTCATGATTTTCTAATTTTTGTTTATGTTGGGCAGGCATAATCCAATTAGATTCTTGGAGAATATGAAGACCATTTACCAATGTACCAAGCAGATGATATTTATTATCAATCATCAAATAAAAACTATTTTTATTTATTGCAAATATATAACCATCATTGTGTAAAACAGGAATGGAAAAATATTCTTGATCATGCTCGGTACATAATAACAGTCTTTTATTCTATCCGAATATGACCACTAATAACTAACTGGAGAGATCCCACGGCTTCCGCTGCGACGGCCTTCCCATCGCCTAGCCTTAGAATCATCGCATCCTTACTTAGCTTTCTGCTTCTTTTCAACACCTGCAAGTTATTGCAGATGTGAGCTCCATAGCCGGTATGCATACCCAAAAGCAGAATTAGTTATCATAGTCACTTCAATCACAAATGTACCTAGGTTGGAGAGGAGTTGCGGGCATTCCCTCTTCTAATGCCCCTTTCCTTGGAATGAATGCAGATATCATTTGCCTTCAACCGCTAAGAACCGCCAACCTTACCTTTCCCTTTGCCCATTCTAACGAAAGCAGTAGGAGCGCTCAAAGAACTGGCAGCAGATGCGATCTCTTTCCCTTACCCTTCTTCCTCTTCCAATGTCCGGCTCTCTTGCCTTTCGCTTTGGAGGCTGAAATCTCTCCTACCAATTCCATCGGTATAGCTTTGTGAGTCGTCACCTTGTATTGGACCAGCATATTAAATAAATCATGAATAGACTTGTCAAGTCCGTTCATGTTGTAGTTAATAATAAACGGGTTGTAGGACGAACGAAGTGCCTGAAAAATCATGTCAATGTATGTGTCATTGTCAAGCCTAGCTTTAAGGTTTTTGAGCTTCTCCACTAGGGATAGCATCTTAACCCTATGACTTTGTACAGACAATTCTTCGGCCGTCTTCGTCCCTAAGAATGCTTTCGTGGTAGCATATCAAATATGCCAATCAGGAACCACATAAACTTCCTTCATTCGGAGCATTATTGATGGAACATCTTCCAGCCTATCATATTGCTTTTAAATATCATTGGACATCGAAACCTATGTGAAACGTTCTTCCAGCGAGGACCCTTCCGGCAAGGCTGTTGGGAATGGCTTGTCCAAAACATAGCCCTAGTTCTCGAAATATAGGGCAATCCTCAAATTTCGTAGCTATTCGTTGTAGTTAAAATTAAATAGGGCAATCCTCAAATTTCATGGTTAAAAGATTCATAGACATCTTCTACACAATAGAAAATTAAATAGAAATCAGCCAATGATTGTAATATTATGAGTAAGCTACAAGATTTGGTCTTTAGTCTTTAACTCTTCCACTATTTATACGAGAGCTCACCACTCTCAAGTGGGGTTTAAGGAATAGCCTTTCCTAGTGGGCTTGGAGTCCACAAGC
>NW_011628166.1:16555-28652 GCF_000512975.1 Sesamum indicum | reverse complement strand
AAGTATCTCCAAAGGTCCTATACTACTCTCATTACAATTTGAATAACAAACCCCAATCGAAAGTTGGAGGGAGTATTTAAGAGGGAGATAGCAAGCCTTATTATTCCAAGGCTAAAAACGAGAAGGGGGGACAAAATAAAATCACAAGGGCACATAAGCCCACCTAACAAAAATTAAAAGACATACATGTGGTCTAGGACTCCGTGATCATCCTTTCACATTTGTTTTAACATAGAATAACAATTAATCATGCCACACAAGAAAATGAACATCCCGAAAATATCGCGATATCCAATATCACGATAAACAATTATATGCAGAAAACATAAGCTTAATGCAATTCATATGGATGATTAAGCCTTGTACAACCAATGGACATAATTAAACTAAATTAATTAAATCAATTTAATTCTCGAAAAATTCCAATTCTTTTAAAAATTAAATCAGCGACGACAAATATTTTTCAAAAAATATGCAGAAATTAGAAAATTCAATTTCCTGCAAAAACGGTGAAAAATGGCCTAGCAGTCAATCGTTAGCAGCAGCAGCGCAACGGCCACACAACTGCCCTCGCGCGCGCCCGGCTGCGCGCCTGCTGTGTATTATAGATCAGTACTGTGTGCTACAGTACCAATTTTTTCTTTTATTTTCACACATTCAACTAAAATTAAAATAAGTATTTTATCAGAAAATTCAATTTTCATAAAATACTTAAATCATCCAAATCACAAAAATTAAACGAATTACTTTTCCCATATAATTATCATTGAATAAGTAAAAACATATATCATGCTTCAAAAGAAATAAAGAACACATTTTCATGCTTATTCACACAATACCATAACCCCTACATGGTAACTGGGCTCTAATACAACTTGGAAGGGCACCGGAAAGTGCGAGTGGATCAGCCTGGCAACGCGCAAGCAGAAGCGGTTAAAATAAATTGCTTAAATAAAATGAAATAGCATGGAAACCATAAAATCATGGGGTGTACCCTTGGAGTTTCCGAGCGTTCGATGTGGTTAATAAAATAAATAAAAATAATAAAATTAACAAGGCAGTTAGTTGAATGAAAAACGAGAGGTACATAAATATAAATCAAGAGTCACCTTTGATTTGATTTATTTAGAACCTCATTCGTTTGATCCGTTCACGCAAGGCTTCAATGTAGAAACTCTCTAAAGGTATGTCCACTGCACACCAAAACTTGGGTTTCCACAACTCTATTTGCTAGAAAAAAATTGAGGAGCAAAACCACACCAAGTATGCACAAGAGGGGGTTCGGCCGAGAGGTGGAACTGGAGAGAAGGAATATATTTTCTTGCTTTGTATTCATAGTTATTCTTAATAACTAATATACATATATATACCTTGTATGGATGCATTACAGTATATTATATCTAGGTTCATTTAACCATCCACTAGGTAATAAGATCCTTTATTCCAAATAAAGGATTAGTAAGATGACATTTGTCAAAAGTGAATTTGTTAGTCAATAATTTCGTATTCTAATCATTTCCACCAACTTAATTAATGGGCTTGGCCGATTTTAATTAATTAAAATACATGGTCCAATCAATCTTAATTAAATCTAATTTAATTAAAGTCCACTTAATTAAGTCCATATATTTACTCCAATTAAATATAGGAAAAAAGATTAATTTTGTCCAATAAGTTTCCCCGCGTTCAATTTTAGTCCATTATGTTTACACATTTTCAATTAGTCCAGTAACTTGTAGAGTCGCTTAAATTAGGACCACAGACGGGTTTTTGGATAATTTTAGGATATTTTTACCCCTGTGCAGATTTAAAAGAGCTGTTTTAGTCCATTTACAGTAAAATTCTAATTTTTCATCCATACTCGACAAAATGGTATCAGATCCTAGGTTTACTGAAGAAATATATGATTATATTATAATTTGGTATTATTTATCCACTAATGGAGGAGACACTTTAAGAGAAAATGGGATCGAACGAAAGTTCGAGTTACTTTGAAAATAAGGAATATTTTCAGATTGTAGACATACAAAGAAGAGAATTTCTCATGGAAATTCTTGACTAGGGTTACAACGGTTCCAAGAGGATTGATCCAAAAATTCTCACGCCAGAAGAAGAACAAGAGTGGTTGAAAAAATTTAGGTTCGACAAGTACTACCAAGAAATGTAGTGAGGCGTCTATAGTTTATGATAGAATCCGAGCCAGGAGAAGCGAAACGGGTAAATTCCTACATAATTTTAGTTCTAAAAATTATGACTGATTGGAAGGAACTCGAGCTGGATACACCAAAGATCTCTCAAGACATGAGGGAGATCCAAAAGACGGTTCAAGGCTATGGACATCGGTTAATCCATATACCTATGAAAATAGAATCATTGAGTCAAAAGGTGGACGAGGTCCTTAAGATCCTTCCCGATGTACACAAGGGCCTTAGAGATTTGAGGGCAAAAATTATAGATCTGATGAGAAATCAAAGGGAGAATCCTGAGACATCAAAATCCAGACAGGAGTGAATCAGGGACGCCCTTGGAACAGTACCTCTTCTACACCAGATGGGAAAAGCCACAGAGATTTCAAAGCCAAAGTCTAGAGAAGATCTGATTATCGCATTTATCAAATCTATAAAATAATGGAGGTAATAAGAGCAGATCTATTAGATCTACAAGAATTGGCAGAATCCTTTTCCTAAGTCGGGATTGTGGATTTAGTCAATATCCAAACCAATGAAATCACTTCAGTGCACCACAGCCGGAGAGAAGTACATGTTCTAATGATCCTCCACAGGATCAACCGATGAGAGGAAGTGCGAATTTCCACACTAATTCCACTTCGACATTTGTGGGAACAAGGCTGAATGAAAATCCAGGAAGAAATCCAAAAAGAGTGCCTGAATAAACACCTTGCCCTTACATCCATCTGGCGCTTCACTGAACCTGAATATTAAAACGAATGGGTTGTAGCCATCAAGATACCAACAACTACCTTAGAGCTCAACATGAAAAACTTCATAAAGCTTGTTGAGTTGAGCTTGGAGGGATCTGCAAAAATCGAATGGGATAATACCCCAAGAGATACCAAAGCCAGTATCCTTGCCGGAGATTCGAAAGGCGCGATAACAGACCGGCTAGGAAGGCTTATTAAGATACACTTCATCGGAGATGGATACTTCGAAGGAAGTGGAGCAGAAAAGGCTAGAGAATATGCACAGGTTCTCTTTAGCCTTGAATTAACAAGTATTTGCGCAGTAGATGAATATATCTATTTGTTCCGCATGTATTTTGTCCAAAGTGGAGTAGCAACAGAGGTAGCAGCTCCAATGTTCTTCGCAAAAATATGCAGTCCATGGAGGGAAATGTTGATTCAGTTATAGAAAGTACCTGAAGGACAGCTAGATTCAGTGGCGCAAAGAATGTCTTTCCTTAAAGACAAACTAAAGGATTGGTGTTATCAAGCATCCATCCAGAAGAACATGAAAAGACTAAGAGGTAAAATCAAACAAACTCCTCTTTGCTGAGATAACAATGATTTTCCAACTGTTACAGGAGAATCAAGCAAGCCATGGAAAAGGAGGAAGCAAAGTAGTAACTCCTACCGCAGGAGTTCTAGGAGAACTTTTTCCCGACGGAGATCATGGTGGTCCAAGTCCAAAGCCAGAAAATATAAATCTGGATAACGAACAGGACCAACAAGGGTTTCATCCCAAGGATCTAGACGAACATATGCAAGATCCACCAGAAGAACCCCTACAAGAAGAACATTCAGACGAGCATATACCCGAGCCAATGAAGGTTTCAAACACTGTAATTGTTGGACCTACGGAGCAAAAGGACATATATCCCTCGATTGCCAGCAGAAATGTGGTGAATTGCGAAAATTTGAAGCCACGGATGATATTCTAGATGCAGTTTACTATGACGATTTGGTACCCATCTACCGATTCGAAGATCTTCCTTCAGATGAAAACGTCTATGAGGAGGAAATACAAACTGATTCGGATGGATCTTCAACCGAGTCAGAATAATTACAACGAGGGAGATAGGCTTTAAACTTTCAAAAGCCTATGAGATTCTTTTCCAGAATAATGGCGTCAAACAAAACCATGGAAAGAATCATGCGACAAGATTCCAATCTGAACCCATATGATGGATTTAGGATTGGAGGAATTGGGAATGTCCTGAGCCAGATAGGACTGAACCAAAATGAAGCATCACATAATCTTCAAAGTTAATGTGAGTTATCTATACATATGGAACTTACTTGTAATGTGATGGAGATGCAATTAATTCCTAAAGAAGAAATTCTTGAAGAATTAAATAAGCTTAAAGAAGACATAGCTGTTACAATGAACTGGATCCAAATAGAAACTATTGAAGTATTAATAAAAGAAACTTTTAAGGAAGGAATTGATTCAGAAACATTTATCGAAAATGGATAGAAGAATCAATGACTTAAGAGATGGTTGTCTTGGAACAATAATAGAAAATTTGTATGCAGGAAAATTGATGTTTGACATTCATCATAGGATTGCATACAACCTAGCAGACCAAGATTTCAGTAGACTTTTAACCCTTCATAGATTTTAAGAGAAAAGATGTAACGAAAGAAGGTAACAGACCATATTCTATAAGTTATAGAATAGCTTATGCCCTTTCCATTACGCATCATTCATATTTGTTTCTTAGGAAGGAATATATTGAGATTCCTAGAATTTTCAAAGAATTCGCCAAGGTAATGACACGAGATCCTATTAGGATACCCAATATAAGACAGAGTATTTTGCAGCTTATATTGATTCAGGATCAGAAATTTGCACGGAGAAACCTGGAGTTTTCCCTAAAGAAGCAAGGAAAACCTTACCCGTTATAGTAGGAAGACATGTTTCACAAAAAAACCCTAATACTCAATAAGGGAATACGCGAAGGCAAGATCATGATCGGAGGAGCATTAGGATCGCCCGGGATTAGGGTAAAAACACATTCTATTTACTTTCATGATACATGTGTTGATATCTTGCTAGGTAACAATTTCATTCAAACATTTGGAAGATATATGCAAGATAACTAGAGGAATCTGTTAATCTTTACCACTAACTATGGTAGTGAGATACAGGTGTTGTGAAGAGAAAAGGCATTTAACAGGATAATATCAATAAAGTTTTGCAACAAACGTGGTGATTTTGATGCCAGATTAACTCATCAAAAAAGCAGGATAGGAGGAAATTTGGTAAGGTCCTTTTGACTTTCAGGCAACAGGGACTCATAGACAGCGATGGCTTCTATAAGGAATCCGAGGAGGAGATTGTGAACCTTAAAGAATCACTAATGAAAATCAAATCGCTAGATATTAGCATGGAAAGCAGGATTTCTCTTGAGAATGTCAAGAGGCTTATCCAGAGGAACTTTAGTGAAAACCCTCTGGCATGGTGGGATAGGAACAATATCAAAGCTACTCTAAAGCTCAAGGAAGAGTGCAAGTATGAGTACATTCGATACAAACTTATCCAGACGAACATGAAAGACAAGAAAGATATGCAGATGATTATCAAAGAGCATATCGGTCTTGGACTCATCAAACCTGGGGACTCTACCTACAGTAGCCCTGGTTTTTGGGTAAGGAACCATGGCGAGATTAAGAGAGGTAAACCCAGGTTGGTAATTAACTATCAAGGCATTAATTAGATATTAGAGTTTGATAGTTATTACATTCCTAGTAGAGAACACTTAGTCGATTGCATTAAAGGGGCAAAAGTGTTTTCTAAATTCGATTGCAAATCTGGGTTTTATCAGATTAAGATGGAGAATGAATCCATGAAATTGACTACATTCTCCACATCACAAGGACAGTATATCTGGATTGTGCTTCCAATGGGTTTAGCTAATGCACCCTAGATATTTCAAAGAAAAATGGATAATCTTTTTAAAGATTATTTCGAATTCATGTTTGTCTATATTGACGACATATTGATTGTATCTAAAAATGTGAAAGAACATATAAAACATCTGGAAATGTTTTTTGATGCATGCCACAAAGAAGGTTTAGTACTTTCTGAAAAGAAAGCTACTATTATTTCAATAAAATTGAATTTCTAGGAGATTTTATTGACAAGACAGGAATTAACTTTCAGGACCATATTGTGGAGAAAATCCACAATTTGCCAGATGTACTCAAGGACAAGAGGCACTTACTAAGCTTCTTGGGAGTTGTTAATCTTGCAGGTATCTTCATTAAGATCTTGCAAGATACAGAAAGGATTTCCGACCACTTTTGAAAGAATGGAAAGTTCAAAGTGGAAATGGGAAGAAAGCTACACAAAAAGGGTTCGTGAGCTGAAATAGGTTTACAGTAACCTACCAAAGCTTGCTATACCGCAGGATAAGAATGAATTGTTAGTCTATACAGATGCCAATGATTACAAATGGGAAGCAGTGCTCATGAAAAAGACAACTACAGAGAAAGAACCTTATAGATATACAGGAGGGCTGTTCTCAGAACAAGAAGCCAAAATTTGGCACATCAACGAGAAATAATTATTTGCGGTTTGGAAGGCTTTTAAAAAATGGCCTTTATTTTTACTTGCCAAAGGATTTACTTTAAAAGTTGATAATACTAATGTCAAAGCTTTCTTAAAGAATAAATTAGAATAAAAAATAGAGGAAGCTCGTATTATCAGATGACAAGTTGAATGCCAATATTATTGTATTAATATTGCCGTTATAAAATCTTATGAAAACGTTCTTGCAGATTTCCTGACGACACATGGAGGCATCTGAAGCAAACTTCATCATGTTGAGACTCAGGCACCTTTAGGAAAACCTCGAGTAGCTTGACAGAAAGTTTGGAAAACTAGCGGTTAATGCCCAAGTTGTCGGACAAATCCAAAGAGCTGATCTAGACACTGTCCAAGTCGCAATAAGGAGTTCCTTATTAGCATCCCACCTCGCTACGGAACGACCTATGAGAACATATTTAGAAGGCGTCACCTTCAGGGTGACTCACGAGTTGAGGGAGCATGACCCAAAACATGCCTTTAGAATACAGAGCTCTACACCTGTAGCATCGGATTCGAGTCCATACGTGTATGGTCCTTCCATCTACCGTCTCTCGGCCTTAGTCTTGGGCATGGAATTGGGTGTTAGTTCCCATCCTGGACTATGCGTCTATGCTTAATACTTTAGATCGCATTACGCCAAATTGCTCGACCTACTCTTTTTCCTTTCCTATCCGACCAATTACTATGGCCACAGGTTTATAGAGCGTTAACGTATCTCCAAGTGCATAGGAGATACCTCTGTCACATTTAGACAGGGGACGGATCCTCATTTTGGAACTCACCGTCCTCGCAACATAGTTTGAATGCACTAAACAAGGTTTATGATGACCATGTTTGAGACACAATCACCTCTCACACAAATCTAAGATACAATCATCGCATACCCTTGACTGCTGTATTTCTTCAAGTCCGAGGACTGACTCCCTTACTATCAGAGCCGGGGACTCAAGTCATACCAACCAAGCCTCAAAGGCTTCCATATGAAGATCCCCGTGAATTAGTTGAGTCGATTTGAAACCTAGTCAATCGACCCATTAAAATTGCATAAACGTCCCACGTCTGTAGCAAATGAAACATGACACTCCTCAATTTGGAACATTTCAAATCCAACCCTAAACAGTTAATTTCATGACTGCTTTCCAATGCGCAGTCCAACTGTTGCACGGTTGTTCAAGGTGGTCTATGGGTTTTGTTGTGATGTTTGAAAGAAATGCAAGTATAAATGTAATGAGCACAACAATGAAATGCCAATATCGAAAACTCTTTTTATTCACTGAATAATATTACACAATATCGAGTTATTGTCAGAATAGATTACAAGAATGCCAATCCAATTAGCTTTCAGGTCACCTATTCTAACAAGTGGTAGCTTCCTTATGATATTATTATGGATCGAAGGCCTGGATAGATTGTAATGCTATTTCGATCCAAGTCCATTATGGCCTTAATATTTAATTAGTATCGTGCTCAATCCATCAACCAAATCACACCTAAACTTTCGCCTCCCACGACTCGTGCGACCGAAAAACGGTGAGCGTGTTCCTTTGTTCACAGTAATGATGGAGTTTGTCTCTAATCAGAATGTGCCACGACCCGCGAGACCACACTTGGGTAGTGGTAGTTTCCTCACCACGTTATTGTGGATGAAAACCTTGCACAGGTCAAACCATTTTGATCCAAGTCCATTTTGGATCCCAATACTTTAATTTGGTCCAACCAAGTGAGAGTTAAATTTTTAGTGTTTCACTGAGACCACATCACATTAAAGTTTGCGTACACAAATATCAAATATTTAAACGAATTTAAATAAAAACATTAAACGCATCACATGCAACAAATTAAGTATACCCCTGTTGGATGATCACGAGCCCAACCTATGCAACCCACTAAGACCGTAGTGAGTCTAAGGTATATTTAAGGTGGCCGTAAGCTATTAGAAATGTAATTTACTCATTAACATATAGATGGGCCTTGTAGGTCCTCCATTGGGCTCCTTCTCCGCCGGTCTCCTCCTTCGTGGACCTTCTTCTCCATGGATTTGCTTCTATAAAACTAATTCTCACCAAAAATATATTCTAGTCTCATTACAATTTAAAAAGAAATCCTGATCAATTGTACAGGGGAGTACACATAGGGGAGGAAAGCAAGTCTTATTTCCAAGGAAAAAACGAGAGAGGGAGGAAGATAATAAAAAGGCACATGGGCCACCAAACATAAACAAAATAAATAAATACACTCAAACGGTCAAGGGCTCCATGATTATCCATTTTTATCCAACTAGCAAAATAATTCAATTAAACACGCTTGACATAAAATAATACATTCCAAGCTTAAGAAAAAGGCTAAATATCACTTTTGGTCCCACTAGATAGGGCCCTTCTCACTTGCAGTCCTTTACGTTATGTGTTCAACACCTTCAGTCCCAAAATTCTAGTTTTTTAACAGAAATGGTCCTATTCCGTTAACAACTAACGAAAACGGCACGTGACCCGTTAGTCAACTGGGTCAAAATATCACTTTTGGTCCCACTAGATCGGGTCCTTCTCATTTGTAGTCCCACGCTTTACGTGTTCAACACCTTTAGTCTAAAAATCCTATTTTTTTAATAGAAATAGTCCTGTTCCGTTAACAACTAACGAAAACGGCATGTGAGTTGTCACGTGACGTTAGTCAACTGGTAGCTGGCGAAAAAAACAAAGACCAGGCTTGTGTTTAGTTTTTGGAGGGGAAAAAACGCGCTAAAAAATACATTTTTGCTATTTATATATGTAAATAACCCACAAACACCACACAACATTTTCATCACTTATTCTTGAGAGCAATAGGCCAAAAGATGGCACAAACATCTCAAAATACTTAAAATATTAAATGCTATTGTAATGGTGAATTATGTGTAAAAGGATGTTCTTATATATTACTAGATGACCTTTTAGTAATGGTGAGTTATGTGTAAAAGGACTAATGGATATGCCTTTTTTGCATGTAATTATATTTTATGTTGTGTTCAAAAGTGTAAGCATAAATCTTGAAAGCAATAAAAACGGAAACTAAAATTGCACAAAAACACTAAATTGCAAAAAAACAGAAAATATACTGAAATCCACTGATTTTGATCATTATTGGAATGTGTTGTAAAGTGAAACTTTGCATGCTTAAAATCTGCCAAATATTACCACTTTACAAACCCAAAATGTGTCAAAACATCCCCCAAAAGTCTTATAATACCTTGCAATATTTTGTTCCTTAAAACATCACACAATATTGGAAGTATTTTGAGATGTTTGTGACATTTTTTAGCCTATTGCTGTCAAAGTTAAGTGATGAAAAAAAGATAAAAATGTTGTTTGGTTTTTGTGGGTTATTTACATATATAATAGAGAAAAAATATTTTTTTGGCGCCTTTTTTTTCCAACAACTAAATACAAGCGTGGTCTTGTGTTTTTTTCGCTAGCTGCCAGTTGAGTCACGTGCCATTTCCATTAGTTGTTAGAACAGGATCATTTCTATTAAAAAATAGAGTTTTGGGACTATAGGTGTTGAACACTTAAAGCGTGGGACTACAAGTGAGAAGGGCCCTATCTAGTGGGACCAAAAGTGATATTTTGCCCCAGTTGACTAATGGCACGTGACTTGTCACGTGCCGTGTCCGTTAGTGTTAAAGGAATAGGACCATTTCTGTTAAAAAAAATAGAATTTTGGAACTAAATATGTTGAACACGTAAGAAGGGCGCTATCTAATGGGACCAAAAGTGATATTTTGCCTAAGAAAAATCATGATATCCAACATTACAAAAAATAATTATATGCAGAAAAAACAAGTTTAAAATTGCAATCAAAAGGATGATAAAAATATGTGCATCCAATGCTAAAAAATAAACCATATTAAGAAAGAAATTTAATTTTATCCTGCCTATGCGAACGGGATGCTGTGCAGCGCCGGCCTAGAGTTGCTGCTACAGTGCTTAAATTATTTTTTTGATTCCACGCATTAAACTATAAAAATTTATTCTTTCAAGAAAGTCAGTTACCATGGATGGTCGTCTAGCAACGGTCCATGGCACTAGAGACTAGATGATTTTCGTGTGAACATTTATGTTCCCAAGTCCGTACGGGTATGGTCCTTTCGTCTATCATCTCCTAGGCTTAGTTGAGGGCATGGGATTAGGTGTCAGTTCCCATCTTGGACTAGGCATCTATGCTTAATACTTGAGATTGCATTACGCCAAGTTTCTTGACATAGGAACCTCCTTTTCCTATTCGATCAACGATTGTGGCTAGAGATTCATAAGACATGTATCTTCAAGTGAATAGGAGATACCTCTATCACATACTGATAGGGGATGGATCCTCTTCTTGGAACTCACATACTTCGATTACACTTGATAAAGCTTATGATGATCACGTTTGTGACACAATCACCTCTTGCACGGATCCAAGATACAGTCATCGTATGTACGTGACTACCGTGATTCCTCAAGTTTGAGGACTACTCCCTTACTATCCGAGCCAACGACTCAAGTATACTGACCAAGCCTCTAAGGCTTCCATATGACGATCCCCACGAGTCAGTTAAGTCAGTTCAGTGAGTTGATCGCCTTGTAAACTAATCCACTAAAATTGCATAGACGTCCAACATTTGTCCCCAACAATCATAGAATATATGCAATACTAGTTTGAGGACTACTTCCTTACTATCTGAGCCAATGACTCAAGTATACTGACCAAGCCTCTAAGGCTTCCATATGACGATCCCCACGAGTCAGTTAAGTCAGCTCAGTCAGTTGATCGCCTTGTCAACTAATCCACTGAAATTGCATAGACGTCCAACGTCTGTCGCCGATGAAACGCAACACTCATTAAATGTATGCAATACTAAGTGCAAGTCTCTGTAGGACTCTCGATGCCTAGTCTTTAGGTCCTTGACTTGGAACGTTTCAGACCAACCCTCAAAAATTAGTTTCATAGCCGCCATCCAATGCGCAACCTTATTACATGGGTTATTGAGTGGTCTGTGGGCATCTGTTGTGACGTCAAAGTAGTGGTTGACATAATATGACACGGATAACAGGCACATGTGCTAAAGTCGAATACTTACCATATTCGCCGGAACAATAATGATTAAATAAAGATTGCTAGAATGGTTCTCAAAACCGCCAATCTAATTGGCTTTTGGTCACCTTTTCCAATAGTTCAATTACTAATAAACTGATTAAAATTTAAGTATGGTTGCATCCACTACAAGTGAATACGTTTCAGTATAATTAATTTATGGCGCTTGAGTAAATCCTTGGTCTACAAGTCTTGCCTTGTACCTTACAACTTCATTTCATTCATTTCTCTTTCGTATAAACAACCACTTATAGCCAACTGGCTTGAACATCTTGTGGTGCTGGAGTAATATGTCCAAATACTTCTCGCTTTTTTTTAATTTTTTCAATTATTTAAGTGCTAGCATTCCTCTATAGTTTGAGGATCATTTTCATTTTCATCCATGTTTTCGATAGCTACAAAATAGGCAAAAATCTCATTCATTTCAATTTCTATTCGAG
>NW_011628166.1:7296-16545 GCF_000512975.1 Sesamum indicum | reverse complement strand
AATAAGTGGACTCGTTTTCAATTTTGGTCCATAAGGTTCTCAAACTTTCAATCCTTCCACAGTGACAAAGAACTTCTCCATTTGCATCCGTGTTTTTTACTTTTTTCCTACTAAATGGAAGAGATAAGAAAACAAATTAGCTATTTGTATATGGTAGAAGAAGAAATAAACCTTTCCCACAAATTTTCATTTATCAGTACATTTTCCCTCCAAATTTGTACCAACCTAACGAAAAAATAATCTGACATTACCAACTTAATGATTGCCCCTCTTGTGTCCTGACATTGGAAAAGAAATGCACATATTGGATGGAATGTGTAAATCATCTATAGTATGGGACCAAAATTAAAAATAGGTCCATTTATGCGGCCAAAAATGCAATTAACCCTCTTTTCGGTAACAACCTAAACTGTGTAAGTATAATTAATAGACATCTCGTAATTGACCTCGAGATCTTGGTCGTTACATTTAGATAAATCATTACTGGTGGTCACATTAGCATTGTGATTAATAGAGACGGCATGCTCCTTTCTCTTTCAAGGATTTGCTTCTTTAGAGCTAAGTGTTCTAACACGCTTTGTGATTTACTCGAATATTATGTGTAACCTTGTTCCTTTAGGTAATAATATAGTCGTTCTTCCGGAGCACTCAATAAAATTACTAACTCTTGAAATAGTATTCACAATTGGTCTTGTCATTAACAAGTTTGATAAAAAAACTCTTGTGTCTTAGAATGGTATGTGTAGTGGCACTATCAAGAAAACAATGCTCCTTGCCACTGAGAATTATAATGGGGTACAATATGAGAAAATTGTAACAAATGGAAAGAAATTGGAGAGGCCCTAACTAGTATCTTAAGCGAGCCTGTAAAACCAAAAATCTTGCGGATCCCATCTCTTGTGCTATTATCGGATCCTAGTTCTTGTGCTCCGCCAACCACCTTTATGGGTGGGATTTTGCTAGAGCACATCATCACACCATAAAAAAGGCAGGATTTGGCACGGTCAGGACAACCGTTCCTAAACCCCTTCCATCTTGGAACGGTCTTTGGAACACATAATGAATGGATATTAAAAGATGATGTCATGATCTATATTTTTTTTGGGTTATAATTTTTGAACTGGCAAACCGTTCCAACATGAGTCCCAGACAAATTGCTTATTAATTTTTCAGTTTTGAATATCAATTTTAACTTCATCAATACTTTAAGTTTTTCAATTTTAATAAAAAACTGGAGTTGTATATAAAGAACTTTGTAAAGAAAAATGGTTGATTACAATGCAAAAATATTTACGGATTGATGAACTCTTTAATTAATTTTCATAAATACTGTCTCTTTTTTTTTTAGAAAATAATTTATCATTTTATTGTATTCATAGATAGCATCAATATATACATTTCTTTCTAAAAATGCTTTCTGTCTAATTATTACAATAATATTAAGTAAAGACAAACCAACAAAAAAGAAATTAACAGGAAAATATTATGAGAAAAAGACAGAACGTAACTTTCAAGGCTTTTGTAATCCCCTGTCGAGCTTTTTTGTTTGAAACACTCACATATATACACACAACATTACTCACACTCTCTCACTCAACCACTCACACTTCAGATTTGCTCACGCCTTTTCTCCCTCAACACACTCACTGCAGAACACTTTTCACGTCCATAAAGTACTACGCTTAAGGAACCCTAGGAACGTTACATCTGATTCCTTCGTTAGCCAAGAAATGGCAGAAAACTCCATGAATGTAAGATGAATTCTATCCGGGCAACTCAATTATTCCTTTTGTCAAGCATTTGATTCTATCTTTTTCCTACTTTAATTCTTTTTTTTTTGAATGATTTGTTAATTCTTCATCGTTATATAATTTGCCAACAAAATTCTTCAAGAACATACACTAAAGATTTTGGCCAGATTATTTCATCCGACCCAA
Organism: Sesamum indicum; assembly: GCF_000512975.1. Taxonomy (NCBI): domain Eukaryota; kingdom Viridiplantae; phylum Streptophyta; class Magnoliopsida; order Lamiales; family Pedaliaceae; genus Sesamum; species Sesamum indicum. The sequence goes on along the minus strand of NW_011628166.1, from coordinate 14,608 downwards.
ATTCAAATTCATTTTGTGAAGATTCCGATGATGTGCAATCGTCAAATCCCATCTCTTGTGCTCTGCCGGCAAGATTAATGGAGCCTTAGGTACAGATTTAATTATTTTTCTTTTTGTGTTTAATTAATTTCTTTTCCTGTCAAAGTTTAAAAAAATAAATATTTAATTTTTGAATATATTAAGAATTTTTTTTCCATAATTAGGGTTCAACAAGAAATTCAACTTTGTTATTTGATAAATATTTTAAAATAAATTCATGTGAAACCTATTCTTGAGGCTATAGAACTCGTGCTCAAGAAAGCTTGTCTTTTCTTTTTTATGCCTGTTTTCTTTTCTTTCTTTTTTAATGAAGATGAGAAAGTGCAATAGCAGTGGTGATGACCTGGCTTAGGCTCAAACCAAACCTGATTACGCCTGTTTTCTTTTCTTTCTTTTTTAATGAAGATGAGATACTTTTTTGAACAATCTTAAAAAATTTATGCTTTTATTTTAAATAAATATCATAAATTAAACCAAACAAAAAATCAAAACTTCAAAAAAATAAAGTTGCTAAGACCGCATAAAGAACTTAATAATAATTTAACCAACCAGCTACAAATAATAAACTTAAATAATGGCAAGCCCAAAAAAGATTTAAAATACATTTTTAAAAAATTAACAATGAGTTTTAGTGAATTGTTGTACTAATATAGAAGTAGAAGAATAAAGGTAAAACTTTTTAGAGCTTCAAAAGTATAAAAAATATGGAATAGTTAAGCTACAAGAATAAAATAAAACTTATATGTTATATATTATTAAACAAAAAGAAGTGGCTCGATTAGGTCGCGCGCTAACTCGACCTAAGGTTAGGAGTTCTTAAGTCATTGAATTGGGCCTATCCCAAGTATTGATACTTGGAATCAGCCCAGAATTGGTTTGGATTGGACGAACCAACTTTTTTTCAATGGGTAAATCAGATCCTAGGTCGAGTTCCTCTTGAGCCCGATTCTTTAGGCATCTTGATCAGTGACCAGAAACCATGTGTTTAGTCCATGACCATTGAATTAGCATTAATTTGGTGGAAGTTTCTCATTTACAAGATATAATGTGAAATTCCTATAACCAATAAAACTAAAATAATAGTAATTCCTTATATATGCAAATCATTGCAAATCATTTGAAGATTTGAAATCCATTTGCTATTACGATTTATTGATTCCAAGTACTGAAGTAATCTTTATCTCATCTTATTAATTTGTATTCTAAAATTTCATTATTTTCTTGATAATTTTTTATTTGTTCTTTAATCTACATGTAACACTTTGTTTGTAGAAAGCTTATGCAATCATTTTACTTTTCTCTAGCCCCTCATGCACTAAAAAAAGGAAACAAGATTAGATATTAGTGTGCAATCACGTCCACTTTTGCTATTATGCACTTTTATGTTTCTTTATCTAAAAAATGTGATATTATAATTTATAAAATAAACTCATCTATTCTACTAGCATACATATGTATGGCAGGTTGAAGTAGGTGAAAGGGATATGTATCACAAAATTGTACAAGAATGTGAAGACAAGTTGGACGTAAGGGTGAAGAAAGTCCATCTCCAACAAGACGTGGACCCTCTACCGGAAATTGTTGAGACAATAAAAATCCAATCAAGATACAAGTTATCCCTACAGGAATGACTAGAGGGTTGCATATTACAAAAGAGAAAGCACAATGCCTCAAATGCAAGTGATAACGTAATAATTGTTTATTACTTTACCTAAATAATTTGTAAATTTTTTAGTTATGCAAAATTATTGTAATATAACTAACATTATTTGGTAATACTATATTCATGATACAGTCTCTCATATAACTAACATTATTTGGTAATACTATATTCATGATACAGTCTCTCAAAACTTCCGCTCTTTAAAAGGAAGTTGCAACTTTTATACTATATAGTTGTCGGAGGAATGATCTAGTGCTAGAACAGGTTAATTAAAAACTTTCAGAAATTTAAAAAAAAAAAATCTTAATTTTTAAAAATTTTATACATTTCTGAAATTGTAAAAAATTTCATAATTTTTGGTAATTTTAATAATTTTCTGTAAATTTTTGAAACTTTTATTTTTTTTTTGTAAATTTTATGTAATTCTCCAAAATTCGTAAATTTTTTGGTAATCTTAAAAATTTTCTCTTAATTTTGGGTTATTTTTAAAAATTTTCTGTCTATTTTTAGTTACTTTTAAAAAATTCTGTAAAAAACTTATTTTATGCAATTTTTGCAATTATAGAAATATATAGTTGTATGAGAATTTCTGGAATTATAGAAATTTATTTTATGTAATTTATGTAATTATAGAAAGTTTGTGTAAGTTTTCAGAATTAATTGTATAGTTGTGTAATTTATGCAATTATTGTGAAATTTAGATTGTATAGTGTGTATTTGTGCAATTTAGTCATGTAACGTTCTGTAATTAATGCAATTCCTATGTGTATTATATCATATTGCTTAATTATTTTGTGAAATTTATTGTATAGATGTGCAATTTATTTTATAAATAGGCTAATTTTTACATCATAATGTAAATAAGCAAAAAAAATTAGATGAATATATAATCACAATAGTAACATTATTTAAATAATAATGTAAATTATAAAAAGTATTGGACGAATATTTTCAAATAAAATAATCTTTACATCATAATGTAAACAATCACAAAAATTAGACCAATAGTTAATCCCAATAATAACATTATTTAAATAATAATGTAAATAATAAAAAAATTAGATCAATATTTCCAATAATAACAATTTTAAATAGTAATGTAAATAATCACAAAAAATACACCAATATTCCTAATAATAACATTTTTACATAATAATGTCAATAATAAAAAAATTAGACCAATTTGTCCAAAAAAAAATAGGCTAATATTCCTAGTAATAACATTATTTACATAAAAATGTCAATTATCGTAAAATTAGAAAATATTCCCAACAATAACATGTTTACATAATAATGTCGATAATCCAAAAATTAGACAATAATTCCAATAATAATGTTATTAACAAAATAATGTCAACAATAACAATATCAATGTAATATTTCAAATTAAAATATAATTACATAATCAATAGAAATAGAAAACAAATTGAGGATAATATTTGCAATAATTAATAATTATTTAAAAATGTATAGTTCTTTGGTAACTGCGTACAAACACATCACGCATGCCTTTTTTATTTAGTCCATTAATTGAATTTTTCCAGTTTGTTATGTTTATCCATCTTCATCTGTCAATAAAAGATAATGTTGATAGATTAAAATGGATAAATGTAACGGATACTACAATAAAAAGTTCATGTGATAGGCTAAGCAATCATAAAGAAATACTTGGCTTGTTGGTATATGTGCACAAGAGAATTATACATTTTTTAATAATTAATGAGTATGATAATCATAATTTCATGATAATATATTCGATGTGTAAGAATTAGTATATTCTTTTTTATTTATACATATTAATGTCAATAATCGTAAAATTTAGACTAATACTTCTCAATAATTTGTTTAGATCATGTTTAGTGGTACGCTTCCTGTACCAGATGATTGAGGACGTGGTCGTGGTCGTGGCTCGCACCACAGGGGAAGCAGTTCTTCGACCACCCACACCACGTGACACGATCGCACCATCCCCTGCCCTGCAGACTCCAGATGATGCTGGAGCATCTGAAGCTAGACCGGCAGTTGATGAGTAGATATAGCAGTCTGCCACCTCGGCGGCTGCTCCACCACTACCATCAATCCCCCATCATCAGCGAGCTCAGTACATCAGCCTTGATGATGCAAGATAAATTTGTTTATCAATTGTTTTAGTATTATTTTATATTGAAAATGTCTAATATAGCATGTAATTTTAAATTTGACAACCGCTTTCATGAACGCATCAATACAGTCGTGACGAGGACATATTCCCCACCCGTCGCCGTGTTTGAGGTAGGTGCCGCCAGAGTACCAATATTTCTGGTTTGAGAGCATGAAGGTAATCAATTTCAAATTAATTTGATTTTATCTAATAATCTCATTATTTAATGAATTTTACTAATATTTTATTTAATGTTATTATTGTAGATGATCTACTAGTGGCACTGTGACGATGAGTCAATGTTCTTGGTCTTCGACATGTTGGCCTTTAAGTATATGTGGAAGATACTATCTGTCTCCCTGTCCAGTTTGGTCAGGCCACTCTGGCTGGCCAACAAGGTCTGGCTCCAGCTGTAGACGTACTGGGCCAGCGTAGACTTCCAGCAGCAGTCCTCAAAGAATAAGCCAAACCGTGCGGCGAACTCTACGGCATCCTCAATAGTGTATCAAGAGGAAGGGGTCTTCCTCTATCGACATGTACAAGAGGAAGTTGGTAAGTAAATAATAGTATTTTAAATGCTTTATCATTATTTTATAAATAAGACGCAGAATGGTTTTTCTTCTACAGGAGGCAAAGGTCGGTCGCCCCCCAAGCAGATGGAATTATTGGAGAAGTGCTACAAGAAAAAAGTGGACGGCGGCTGGAGCGGGCCGAGGGCGTTGGAGGTGGCAATAAGTAGGCACAGTATTAATATTATTTCCTTAAAAAACTTAATCTTTGCTTAAAAGTGTTTATAATTTTATTTGTTTTGCAAGAGACGTTGTAGAAGCTGCTAGCGGATAGTCAGCCTTAGAGGGTTGGATATTCCAGAAGATGCTTTATTTTTTGTAATATCCAACCCTCTACTCTTTGTTATTCTTTTAGCTTTTTTAAGGGTCTATTATACATATGTATGTATGTATATATATATATGTATTAATGGATTCAAAAGTCTCAATTGATTTTTCTTTTCAAAATATTTGAAAGTGATATGTTCTATGGTGGCAAAGAACCAAATAAATTGGTGCAAAAAATTCTTATACACATTAGTTTATCTGTATAACTTTAATATAGTTTCAATTCAATTTCAAACATAAATTACTAGACTGCAGTTCCTAAATAAAATCCAATCCTCAAAGTGTAATAATCACTAAAATTATGAATCCAGTAAGTGACATTACTCTATACCTATCTTTATATACCAAACCATTAATTACATTTTTCAGATTAAAACACACCTACCACATATATTTCTTTCAAATATCCAGCCTTTGAAACTGAATTTCAATAGATCCTTTGTAAAAACTTGAATGGAAAAGGTGTAGAAATCATTATTGAAAGGTTCAGATCGAATTCTTGAAGAAAATGTATAACTTGCAAAAGCTATTTCAGCTCTGTTTCTTGCTTCTTCTGTAGCTGGCTGTTACACAAATGTTTATATAGAATTTCAATTTCTAACTTCCATAACTGTCATACTTGCCACTAATAAAAACGTTACAGCAATGAAATAACACTTGCGACTTCTATTTTACTGCTACAACTTAATAAAGTCGCATATACTACTAATAAAGGCGCGAACCCCTTTTTACGTTTCTTCATCTCATTTGCAGGTCTGTTGCTCGTTTGACAAAAGAAGAAGAAGTTCATACTATGCAGCAATGTTGTGTTCTTCTTGATGTATTTTAACATGCCCTCCTCAAGTGAAGCTTGTTGAGATACTAACAAGATTCAACTTGGAGATAAGAAACATGAACCCTGGCCCTGGTAAGGTTTTAGTAAACACATCTGCCGACTAAACTTTGGAGGAAATATGCATAGGATTAATAAATCCCTGTTTGTATTTTTCTCTTACCAAGTGGCAATCAATCTCAATGTGTTTGGTTCTTTCATGGAAAATCGGATTAGCCGTGATGTATAATGCAGCCTGGTTGTCACAATAAAACTTGATAGGTGTAGGAGGGATGATTTTGAAATCCTGCAGTAAGTTGAAAATCCATATGGGTTCACATGTGGTTGTCCCCATACTCCTATATTCTACTTCACCTGATGATCTTGACACGGTTGTTTGCTTTTTAGTTTTCCAGGAAATGAATGATCCTCCCAGAAATACACAATATCTAGTGAGTGATTTCCTTGAGTCCTTGCAACTTGCCCAATCCATCGCAGAATGCCTTAAGTTCAAAGCTGTCATTTGTGTTTAGTTGCAGTCCTCTGTTCATGGTTGTTTTGATATATCTAACCAGGTGAAGTGCTGCATTCCAGTTTGCTTTACATGGGAATTGCATGTATTGACTTAGTTGTTGTGTCCCATGACAAATATCTGGCCTGGTAAATCCTAAGTATAGCAATCTTCCTAGTAATCTCCTAAAACTTTCAGGATTTTCCAGTTGTTCTTCTTGTGAGCTGCTGTTTTATTCCAGATTGATTGAAGCCATATTTTTCTAATTGTAAAGTGAATTCTTGATTCTATTGCCTAGAGGCTTGGTTAAGACCATACAATGATTTCTTTAACTTACAAACATGATCTTTAGGAACAGAATAACCCTCAGGGGGCAACATGTAAATTTCTTCATCCAAAAATTCATGTAAGAATGCATTATTAATATCTAGTTGGTGTAGATGCCAATGATATTTTGCAACTATAGCAAGTAGGGTTCTAATTGTGACAGCCTTAGCCATAGGAGAAAAACTATCTAGATAATCTACCCCTTCTACTTGGTTGTATCTCTTGGCTACAAGCCTAGCCTTATATCTATCTACAGTCCCATCTTGTTTAACTTTTAATTTGTATACCCATTTACATCCTATAGCTCTTTTTTCTTTTGGAGGTACAGTAATTTCCCATGTTTGATTATCTTCTAAGGCCTTAATCTCATTATTCATTGCATCAACCCTTTTTTTTGTTTTAATGGCTTCATTGAAATTCGTAGGCTCTGCAGGATTCTTAGCAGCAGTAAGAAGAGATTTATGCTGGTAAGGAGAATGCAAAACAGCATGTATATCAGTTTTTGTTTGTACATGAGTGCATATATAATCATTGAACCTAATAGGTCTGTTACTGTATCTATTTGATCTTCTAGGAACAGGTAATTGGTCAGCCTCATTTTCTTGTATTTCATTAGTATTAATATCAGTGTTTGTTTCCATTATGTCTGTTTCTTGTTGATAGTCTATGTCATTATCAGACAGTATGTTAGGCAAAGAGCAGCTGATGGGATCAGTAGGTTGATTAGCAAAAGGAAAAACATTCTCATTAAGAATAACATCTCTAGATACTATCATAATCTTCTTATTAAGATCATAGACTTTGTAACCCTTTTGATTAGGAGCATACAAGGAAAACACATTTTATACCTCTCAAATCAAACTTAGACTTGTGTGGTTGATTATTAGCAGCAAAACACATACATCCAAAGGTTCTGAACAATGAA
>NW_011628166.1:0-7262 GCF_000512975.1 Sesamum indicum | reverse complement strand
TTTCCATTTTAATATAGGGGTAGGTGTTCTGTTTTTTAAGAAGCTAGATGTTAGAACAACTTCTGTCCAGAAAATCTTAGGTAAATTAGCTTGAAACATTAGACCTCTTGCTACTTGTAACAGGTGTTTATGCTTTCTTTCAACTACACCATTTTGTTGTGGAGTGTAAGTGCAAGTAGTTTTGTGGATTATTCCTTCTTCCTTGAAAAAATTTTGACATTGTTCACATAAGAATTCAGGTCCATTATCACTTCTAATTGTTTTGATTCTTTTATTAAATTGGGTAAGAATCATCTTTTGGAAGTTGTTTAGCAAATCTAGAGCTTGTGACTTATAATGCATAAGGTATGTCCATGTAGATCTCCACAGTCATCGACAATAGTTAACATATGAGTGCATCTAGATATTGACTACTCATTATAGGGGCCCCATAAATCAATATGTAAAAGATCAAAACATTCCTTCGAAAAAGAAGTGCTTAAAGAAAAAGGCAACATCTGTAGTTTTGCCTGTTGGCAAATTTCACAACATGTAGCATGTTTGTCATTTTTTACTAGACCAGTGTGGATCAATATATTGTGAGATAAGTGGTCTAGCCTCTTATCCCAAGTTTCTACAGAAATATGTGAGGCATTAAGTCCAAAAGTACTAAAGCTACACATAATATCCTTTATAATTTTGCTGTCAAAGGATTGTTTATTCAAAATGTAATGTTTCCCTATAAGAAGGGCCACTGCACTAGTATCCATAGTCTTCTGGTCCTGCATCAGACAATAAGAGTCAAGAAATTCAAATTTGATGTTTGATGATGCACATAAACTACTAACAGACAACAGATTGAAATGTAAACTTGGGACATATAAGATGTTTTTCAAGATCAGTTTATCATTAAGCTTCATGTCCCCCATACATATCACTTTATGTTCTGTTCCATCAGCAAGATGGATATATTTATTACCTATACATATCACTTTATGTTCTGTTCCATCAGCAAGATGGATATATTTATTACCTATTTTAGTCCTTTTATTAGTTAGTAGTAGATCATTATTGCACATGTGAGTGGTGGTGCCAGTATCTATTATCCAAGAAATTTCAGAACTAATGGTAAAGTGTTCAATAATTTTACCTGAATAATCAACGTAGTTTCCATTAGTGAGTGCTAGTGTTGAGGTTTGAATCCTCCTAGAATCTTGTGCAATTCAGACTTCAAGACATGAGCTATTGCTTTCTCATCAATCATCATGTTGGTTTCTTCCTTTATCTCTATGACAACAACAGCTTTGTTGATTTCAGTAGCATTCTTCTTTCTTTGTTCCATTAAGTTCTTGTACCAGTCACGGTACCCCTGGATCTCGAAACATACTTCCTTGAGGTGCCCTGTCTTACCACCTCCTTGCATACTTGAGACCTCTTGTCAACAAAGTTTCTTTTCTTTTGAAAGGTTCTTGGAAATTCTTGTTTCTTGAAAGCTTGCATCGCCAAATTTTGAGATGCATACTGAGGTTCTGTATTTACTTCTTTCTGTTTTTCAATTCTAAGTACCATGGAAAAGGCTTTGCTCACATTAGGATAGGGCTCCATCATAAGAATTTGACTCCTCACGTGGTCGTAGGAGTCCTTCAGCCCCATTAGGAACTGCATAAGTTGATCTGAGCTCTTGATATCTGCATTTTCCCTTGCTGCAGTACATGTGCAAGTACACGTGCAACTTGGAGTAGCTATGATGCAGGCTAATTCATCCCATAACCTTTTTAATTTTGAAAAATATGTAGAGAGATTCGAAGAACCTTGTGACAGTGATGCAAGTTCCCTCTTTAGCCTATACTCCATTGGACCATTGCTTTGTCTGTATTTGTTTTCAAGTTCAGTCCATAGTTCTTTTGATGTTTTTGTGTACATGAAGCTCTCCACTATATCTCTTGAAATAGAATTCAAGATCCATGAGGTAACCATGCTGTCTACTTTAATCCACTGCTCGAATTCCTTTGTATTTCTTTCTGGTATTTCTGCATCTTTACTTATGAAACTCATCTTCGTTTTGGCTGTCAAAACCAATTTTATTGATCTGCTCCATGATAAGAAATTTGAGCCGTCCAAGATGGTAGTGACTAAACTCAATCTAGGATTGTCACTAGGATGCAGTTTGAGGGTATCAAGATCTTCTGCCATTCTTGATTTTCTTTATGAATCTTGTCGTCAAGATTTTTTTGTTTGAACTAATCAGAGACCATTAAAATTGGCTCTGGTACCATGTAAAAACTTGAATGGAAAGGATAAAGAAAGGTGTAGAAATCATTATTGAAAGTTGGAGATCGAATTCTTGAAGAAAACTGTATAACTTGCAGAAGATATTTCAGCTCTGTTTCTTGCTTCTTCTGTAGGTAGATGTTATATAAACGTTTATATAGAATTTCAAGTTGTAACTTCCATAACTGTCATACTTGCCACTAATAAAAATGGTACAACAATGAAATAACACTTGCAACTTCTATTTTACTGCTACAACTTAATAAAGTCGCATATAGTACAAATAAAGGCGCGAACCCCTTTTTACGTTTCTTCATCACATTTTCAGGTCTGTTGCTCGTTTGACAGGAGAAGAAGAAGTTCATACTCTGCAGCAATGTTGTGTTCTTCTTTATGTATTTTAACATCCTTAGTTAAAAGTATTGTCAAATTTCAATAAATGCAAAATGAATGAACTTGCAAGAAAGGTATACATGATTAATTTTTCAGTTTTGAGTATCAATTTTAACTTCATGACTACTTTAAGTTTTTCAATTTTACTCAAAAACAGGAGTTGTATATAAAGAATTTTGTAAAGACAAATGGTTGATTACAATACAACAATATGTACAGATTGATGAACTATTTAATTAATTTTCATAAATACTGTCTCTTTTTTCTTCTATTTTTTGCCTTTTCTGGACGAATCTAATGTAGAAAATAATTTTTTGTATTATTGTATTCATAGATAGCATCAATATATACATTTCTTTCTAAAAATGCTTATTATTACAATAATATGAAGTAAAGACAAACCAACAAAGAAGAAATTAACAGGAAAATATTATGAGAAAAAGACAGAACATAACATTCTAGGCTTCTGCTACCCCCTGTCGAGCTTTGTTGTTTGAAAAACTCATACATACACACAGAACATTTACTCATACTCAGTCACTCAATCGCTCACACTTTACACACTGACTGCATAACACTATTCAAGTCCCTAAAGTACTATGCTCAGAGAGCCCTAGCAACGTTACATCTGATTCCTTTGTTAGCCAAGAAATAGCGGAAAACTCCATAAATATAAAATGAATTCTATCCAGGCAACTACATTATTCCTTTTCTCAAGCAATTTATTCTTTCTTTTTCCTTCTTTAATTCTTTTTTTTTTAATCATTTGTTAATTCGTCATCGTTGTATAATTTGCGAACAAAATTCTTCAAGAACATGCACTAAAGATTTTGGCCGGATTATTTCATCCGACTTGTGAAGACTCTGGTGATGTGTTATCGTCAGATCCCATCTCTTGTGCTTTGCCGGCAAGCTTAATGGAGCCTCATGTACAGATTTGATTAATTTTCTTTTTGTTTCTCCAATTTATTTTTAATTAATTTCTTTTCCTATCAAAGTTTAAAAAATAAATATTTAATTTTTGAATATATTAAGAAATTTTTTTCCATAATTAGGTTTCAACAAGAAATTCAACTTTGTTATTTGATAAATGTTTTAAAATAAATTCATGTGGAACCCATTCTTGAGGCTATTGAAATCATGCTCAAGAAAGCTTGTCATTTTCTTTTGCCTTATTTTTTGATATATTTTCTTACCATGACCAGTAGCTGTAGTGACTAAACTCATATTTGAAAACACTAATTTTGATACCTTAAATTAAGCACAAAATGGGGGATGAAGAGAAAGGGCAATAGCAGCGGTGATGACCTGGCCTATGCTCAAACCAAACCTGATTGTGCCTGTTTTCTTTCTTTCTTTTTCAATGAAGATGAGATACTCTTTTGAACAAACTTAAATAATTTATGCTTTTATTTTAAATAAATAAATCATAAATTAAATCAAACAAAAAATTAAAACTTAAAAAAAAAATTAGCTAAGACCGCATAAAGAATTTAATAACAATTTAACCAACCAGCTACAAATAATAAACTTAAATAATGTCAAGCCCAAAAACTATTTAAAATACATTATTAAAAAATTAACAATGAGTTTTAGTGAATTGTTGTAAACTTTTTAGAGTTTCAAAAGTATAAAAAATATAGAATAGTTAAGCTACAAGAATAAAATAAAACTTCTTTGTCATATATTATTAAAAAAGAAAGAAGTGGCTCGATTCGGTCAGCCCGCTAACTCGACCCAGGGTTAGGAGGTCCTAGGTCATTATGCTGAGCCTATCCCAAGTATTGATACTCGGAATCAGTCCAAGATTGGCCTAGATTGGACCAACCAACTTTTCTTGATTGGGTCAATCACATCCTAGGTTGAGTCCCTCTTGAGCCTAACTCTTTAGACAAATTGATCAGTGACTTGAAACCATGTGTTTAGTCCATGACTATTGAATCAGCAATAATTTGGTGGAAGTTTCTCAATTACAAGATCTAATGTGAAATTCCTATGACCAATAAAACTGAAATAATAATAATTCTTTATTTTTGGGACGCAAGCTAGGTTTATATATCCAAATCATTTGAAGATTAAAAATCCGTTTGCTATTATGATTTAAAGATTTCAAGTACTAAAGCAATCTTTATCTCATCTTATTAATTTTTTTTCAAAAATTTAATTATTTTCTTGATAAGTTTTTATTTATTCTTTTAATCTACATATAACACTTTGTTTGTAGAAAGCTTATGGAATCATTTTACTTATCTCTAGCCCCACGCACTAAAAAAAGGAAACAAGATTAGATATTAGTGTGCGATCATGTGCACTTTTGCTATTATGCACTTTTACATTTCTTTATCTAAAAAATATGATATTATAATTTATAAAAGGCAAAATATCACTTTTGGTCCCACTAGATAGGGCCGTTCTCACTTGCAGTCCCACGCTTTACTTGTTTCACACCTTTAGTTTCAAAGTCCTATTTTTTTAACAGAAATGGTCCTATTCCGTTAACAACTAATGGAAACGGCACGTGATTTGTCACGTGCCGTTAGTCAATTGGGCAAAATATCACTTTTGGTACCACTGGATAGGGCCCTTCTCACTTGCAGTCCCACGTTTTAAGTGTTCAACACCTTTAGTCCCAAAACTTTATTTTTTTAATAGAAATGGTCCTGTTCCGTTAACAACTAGCGAAAAAAACAGAAGACCATGATTGTATTTAGTTGGAGGGAGATAAAAGAGCGCCAAAAAAATATTTTTTTACTATTTATATATGTAAATAACCCACAAATACCACACAATATTTTTATCTTTTTTTTCATCACTTAATCTTGAGAGCAATAGCATTAATTATTTGAAGTATTTTGAGATGTTTGTAACATCTTTTGGCCTATTGCTCTCAAGATTAAGTGATGCAAAAAAGATGAAAATGTTGTGTTGTGTATGTGGGTTATTTACATATATAAATAGCAAAAAAAATATTTTTTGGCGCCTTTTTTTCCCTCCAAAAAGTGAACACAAGCCTAGTCTTTGTTTTTTTCGCCAGCTGCCAGTTGGCTAACGGTACGTGACAACTCACATGCCGTTTCCGTTAGTTGTTAACGAAAGAGGACTATTTGTGTTAGAAAAATAGGGTTTTGGGACTAAAAGTGATGAACACGTAAAGCGTGGGACTGCAAGAAGGGCACTATCTAGTGGACAAATAAAAACATCTTCTAGGAGCTCAAGTACTGGTCGATGCATCTGATACGAAACAATTTTGATGTCATACACATCGAGAAGAACATGCTTTATAATATATTCAATATCGTGATGGATATAAAAGGAACAACGAAGGATACTCTAAATACACGGAACGACCTGAAGATCATATGTAATTGATAGGAGCTTGAGTTGGACGAAAGGAAGCCGAACGTGATGCCCAAAGCAGTATATTACCTGACTCTCGATGGACCGACAATGTGCTTAGAGAGGTTGAGACAATACTTACCCCACAAGTTGCGACGGACAATCATAATTATGCCCTGCATCACCCAGATGGTATACAATTTGTCGTTAAGCTTTCTATTGCTAATCAACAAGGAGCAGGTACATCTCAATTGGGGAACTTTAAATTTGATAATGAGTCTGACGAGGATAGCTTTGATGAGAATTACGAGACTGAAGAAGACAATAATTATGATTGACATTTACCATTTTCTGTACCATGTGTCTGTGTATTTTGCCGATAGAAATTAGTATAAATTAAAAAATTACCGATAATAATTTATAAAAATAGTTTACCAGCTAATTTAGAAGTACAATTTGCAAACTATTTGTCCATACCAATAATTTTTTTTAAAAAAATAAAACACATTTTTTTCTATTTAGGAACGGTCAAAAAATTAGGAAGTCGATCCAAAGCCTGTTCCAACTTTGAATCGATATTAATAAAATAAACCGTTCAATACATTACAATGTCCTAAATAAAAAAGAGGAAAAATTAAAATATAGGAATGGTTAATTTATTTTGACAGTTCAAATAGGAATGGTTAATTTATTTTGACAGTTCAAAAATAAGTTCCAACTAATTGAATTTCGCGCCAAAAGAAACCTGGAGGAAAATCAAGCCAAGGAACGGTTATTTAATATTTGACCGCTGGGAAATATGAAATTTACATGAAATGTATAAAATATGATTCTCTGAAATTATTAAAAAAAACGTTTCTAAATGTGTTCCAAAAACCGTCTCTAAATATGCCCATAGATTGTTCGTTCACTTCCCGATTACAATGTCTCAATATTCAGGACCCTGATTAATTCCAAATTTAAACTCATCGCAATACTTTTTATATGTTAACATATCTAGTGGTCTGATCTAAAATCAAATTCTCTGATGGACAGTTCCATCATTTTTTCAACCTCATTAATTGTGTATCAGATATGACATCTTAGTATTCGTATAACAAAAATGTCAAAAACTTCGTAGAATTTTGAATTTAATTGATTTAATACTATCCAATGGTTTGATAAAAATTTTAACGGTCTGATTAGACAATCCATTACAACAGTATAAGATGGTACTTACATCTACGTAAGACTAACAGTCTTATATATACAAATATATTTGATCTTTTTAACATGTATCAATT
>NW_011628165.1:58967-59920 GCF_000512975.1 Sesamum indicum | reverse complement strand
TTAATAAAACCGTGCAAAATAGCTAAATTTTGAACGTTCTCAAAACTCGACGAAACTTGATCCAAACGTTGTTCTAGACCCAAGCATTTGTGTAGTAAATTTGCTATGCGTAATAATAATTACAAGTTAGTTTAAAAGGGAAACAAACTTTGTTTAATAAAACCGTGCAAAACAGCTAAATTTCGAACGTTTTCAGAATTCGATGAAACTTGACCCAAACGTTGGTCTAGACCCAAGCATTTGTGTTGTAAATTTGCTAAGCGTAATAATAACTACAAGTTAGTATAAAAGGGAAACAAAACTTATTTTAATAAAACCGTGCAAAACAGCTAAATTTTGAGCATTCTCAGAATTCGACGAAACTTGACCCAAACATATATCTAGACCCAAGAGTTTGTGTGCTAAATTTTCTAAGCGTAATAATAACTACAAGTTAGTATAAAAGGGAAACAAACTTGTTTTAATAAAATCGTGCAAAACAGCTAAATTTTGAACGGTTTCACAATTCGACGAAACTTGACCCATACGTTGGTCTAGACCCAAGCATTTTGTGTAGTAAATTTGCTAAGCGTAATAATAACTACAAGTTAGCATAAAAGGGATACAAACTCGGTTTAATAAAACCGTGCAAAACAGCTAAATTTTGAACGTTCTCAGAATTCGACGAAATCAGTCCCAAACGTTGGTCTAGTCCCAAGCATTAGTGTGGTAAATTTTCTAAACGTAATAAAAACAACAAGTTAGTATAAAAGGGAAACAAACTTGTTTTAATAAACCGTGCAAAACAGCTAAATTTTGAGCATTCTCATAATTGGACGAAACTTGACCCAAACGTAGGTCTAGACCCAAGAGTTTGTGTGTTAAATTTTCTAAGCGTAGTAATAACTACAAGTTAGTATAAAAGGGAAACAAACTTGTTATAATAAAACCGTGCAAAACAGCTAACTTTTTAC
>NW_011628165.1:55306-58702 GCF_000512975.1 Sesamum indicum | reverse complement strand
CAAACATTTGTGTTGTAAATTTGCTAAGCGTAATAATAACTACAAGTTAGTATAAAAGGGAAACAAAACTTATTTTAATAAAACCGTGCAAAACAGCTAAATTTTGAGCATTCTCAGAATTCGACGAAACTTGACCCAAACATATGTCTAGACCCAAGAGTTTGTGTGCTAAATTTTCTAAGTGTAATAATAACTACAAGTTAGTATAAAAGGGAAACAAACTTGTTTTAATAAAACCGTGCGAAACAGCTAACTTTTTAACGTTCTCATAATTCAACGAAACTTGACCCAATTGCAGGTCCAGACCCATCCATTTGTGTTGTAAATTTGCTAAGGCTAATACTAACTACATGTTAGTATAAAAGCGAAACAAACTTGCTTTAATAAAATCGTGGAAAACAGCTAAATTTTGAACGTTTTAAGAATTCGACGAAACTTGACCCAAACATTGGTCTAGACCCAAGCATTTGTGTTGTAAATTTGTTAAGCGTACTAATAACTACAAGTTAGCATAAAAGAAAAACAAACTTTCTTTAATAAAATCGTATAAAACAGCTAACTTTCGAACGTTCTCAGAATTCGAGAAACTTGACCCAATCGCAGGTCTAGACCCATCCATTTGTGTTGTAAATATGCTAAGCGTAATAATAACTACAAGTTAGTATAAAAGGGAAACAAACTTGCTTTAATAAAATCGTGCAAAACAGCTAAATTATGAACGTTTTCAGAATTTAACGACACTTGACCCAAACGTTGGTCTAGACCCAAGCATTTGTGTAGTAAATTTGCTAAGCGTAATAATAATTACAATTTAGTTTAAAAGGGAAACAAACTTTGTTTAATAAAACCGTGCAAAACAGCTAAATTTTGAACGGTTTCACAATTCGACGAAACTTGACCCATACGTTGGTCTAGACCCAAGCATTTGTGTTTTAAATTTGCTAAGCGTAATAATGACTACAAGTTAGTATAAAAGGGAAACAAACTTTTTTTTAATAAAACCCGTATAAACAGCTAAATTTTGAGCATTCTCAGAATTCGACGAAACTTGACCCAAACATATGTCTAGACCCAAGAGTTTGTGTGCTAAATTTTCTAAGCGTAATAATAACTACAAGTTAGTATAAAAGGGAAACAAACTAGTTTTAATAAAACCGTGCGAAACAGCTATCTTTTTAACGTTCTCATAATTCAACGAAACTTGACCCAATTGCAGGTCCAGACCCATCCATTTGTGTTGTAAATTTGCTAAGGGTAATACTAACTACAAGTTAGTATAAAAGCGAAACAAACTTGCTTTAATAAAATCGTGCAAAACAGCTAAATTTTGAGCATTCTCAGAATTCGACGAAACTTGACCCAAACATATGTCTAGACCCAAGAGTTTGTGTGCTAAATTTTCTAAGCGTAATAATAACTACAAGTTAGTATAAAAGGGAAACAAACTTGTTTTAATAAAACCGTGCGAAACAGCTAGCTTTTTAACGTTCTCATAATTCAACGAAACATGACCCAATTGCAGGTCCAGACCGATGCATTTGTGTTGTAACTTTGCTAAGGGTAATACTAACTACAAGTTAGTATAAAAGCGAAACAAACTTGCTTTAATAAAATCGTGGAAAACAGCTAAATTTTGAACGTTTTAAGAATTCGACGAAACTTGACCCAAACATTGGTCTAGACCCAAGAGTTTGTGTGTTAAATTTTCTAAGCGTAGTAATAACTACAAGTTAGTATAAAAGGGAAACAAACTTGCTTTAATAAAACCGTGCAAAATAGCTAAATTTTGAACGTTCTCAAAATTCGACGAAACTTGACCCAAACGTTGGTCTAGACCCAAGCATTTGTGTTGTAAATTTGCTAAGCGTACTAATAACTAAAGGTTAGCATAAAAGGAAAACAAACTTTCTTTAATAAAACCGTATAAAACAGCTAACTTTCGAACGTTCTCAGAATTCGAGAAACTTGACCCAATCGCAGGTCTAGACCCATCCATTTGTGTTGTAAATATGCTAAGCGTAATAATAAGTACAAGTTAGTAGAAAAAGCAAACAAACTTGCTTCAATAAAACCGGGCAAAATAGCTAAATTTTGAACGTTCTCAAAATTCGACGAAACTTGACCCAAACATTGGTCTAGACCCAAGCATTTGTCTAAATTTTGAACGTTCTCAAAATTCGACGAAACTTGACCCAAACATTGGTCTAGACCCAAGCATTTGTGTAGTAAATTTGCTAAGCATAATAATAATTATAAGTTAGTTTAAAAGGGAAACAAACTTTGTTTAATAAAACCGTGCAAAACATCTAAATTTCGAACGTTTTCAGAATTCGTCGAAACTTGACCCAGACGTTTGTCTAGACCCAAGCATTTGTGTTGTAAATTTGCTAAACGTAATAATAACTACAAGTTAGTATAAAAGGGAAACAAACTTGTTTTAATAAAACCGTGCAAAACAGCTAAATTTTGAGCATTCTCATAATTCGACGAAACTTGACTCAAACATAGGTCTAGACCCAAGAGATTGTGTGTTAAATTTTCTAAGCATAATAACTAAAAGTTAGTGTAAAAGGGAAACAAACTTGTTTTAATAAAACCATGCAAAACAGCTAACTTTTTACCGTTCTCATAATTCAACGAAACTTGACCCAATTGCAGGTCTAGACCCATCCATTTCTATTGTAAATTTGCTAAGGGTAATACTAACTACAAGTTAGTATAAAAGCGAAACAAACTTGCTTTAATAAAATCTTGCAAAACAGCTAAATTTTGAACGTTTTCAGAATACGACGAAACTTGACCCAAACATTGGTCTAGACCCAAGCATTTATGTTGTAAATTTGCTAAGCGTTTAATAACTACAAGTTAGCATAAAAGGGAAACAAACTTGCTTTAATAAAACCGTGCAAAACAACTAAATTTTGAATGTACTCAGAATTCGACGAACCTGTCCCAAACGTTGGTCTAGACCCAAGCATTAGTGTGGTAATTTTCAAAGCTGCTAAGGGTAATACTAACTACAAGTTAGTATAAAAGCGAAACAAACTTGCTTTAATAAAATCTTGCAAAACAGCTAAATTTTGAACGTTTTCAGAATACGACGAAACTTGACCCAAACATTGGTCTAGACCCAAGCATTTATGTAGTAAATTTGCTAAGCGTAATAATAACTACAAGTTAGCATAAAAGGGAAACAAACTCGCTTTAATAAAATCGTACAAAACAGCTAAATTTTGAACGTTCTCAAAATTCGACGAAACCAGTCCCAAACGTTGGTGTAGTCCCAAGCATTAGTGTGGTAAATTTTCTAAACGTAATAATAACTACAAGTTAGTATAAAAGGGAAACAAACTTGTTTTAATAAACCTGCAAAAAAGCTAAAATTTGAGCATTTTC
>NW_011628165.1:42086-55214 GCF_000512975.1 Sesamum indicum | reverse complement strand
TTTAATAAAACCGTGCAAAACAGCTAAATTTTGAACGTTCTCAGAATTCGACGAAACCAGTCCCAAACGTTGGTCTAGTCCCAAGCATTAGTGTGTTAAATTTTCTAAGCGTAATAATAACTACAAGTTAGTATAAAAGGGAAACAAACTTGTTTTAATAAACCGTGCAAAACAGCTAACTTTTGAGCATTCTCATAATTGGACGAAACTTGACCCAAACGTAGGTCTAGACCCAAAGGTTTGTGTGTTAAATTTTCTAAGCGTAGTAATAACTACAAGTTAGTATAAAAGGGAAACAAACTTGTTTTAATATAACCGTGCAAAACAGCTAACTTTTGAGCATTCTCAGAATTCGACGAAACTTGACCCAAACATTGGTCTAAACCCAACAGTTTGTGTGTTAAATTTTCTAAGCGTAATAATAACTACAAGTTAGTATAAAAGGAAAATAAACTTGTTTTAATAAAACCGTGCAAAACAGCTAACTTTTGAACGTTCTCAGAATTCAACGAAACTTGACCCAATCGCAGGTCCAGACCCATCCATTTGTATCGTAAATTTGCTAAGCGTAATAATAACTACAAGTTAGTATAAAAGCGAAACAAACTTGTTTTAATAAAATCGTGCAAAACAGCTAAATTTTGAACGTTTTCAGAATTTGACGAAACTTGATTCAAACGTTGGTCTAGACCCAAGCATTTGTGTTGTAAATTTGCTAAGCGTACTAATAACTACAAGTTAGCATAAAAGGAAAACAAACTTTCTTTAATAAAACCGTATAAAACAGCTAACTTTCGAACGTTCTCAGAATTCGAGAAACTTGACCCAATCGCAGGTCTAGACCCATCCATTTGTGTTGTAAATATGCTAAGCGTAATAATAACTACAAGTTAGTATAAAAGGGAAACAAACTTGCTTTAATAAAACCGTGCAAAATAGCTAAATTTTGAACGTTCTCAAAATTCGACGAAACTTGACCCAAACGTTGGTCTAGACCCAAGCATTTGTGTAGTAAATTTACTAAGCGTAATAATAATTACAAGTTAGTTTAAAAGGTAAAACAAACTTTGTTTAATAAAACCGTGCAAAACAGTTAAATTTCGAACGTTTTCAGAATTCGACGAAACTTGACCCAAACGTTGGTCTAAACCCAAGCATTTGTGTTGTAAATTTGCTAAGCGTAATAATAACTACAAGTTGGTATAAAAGGGAAACAAACTTGTTTTACTAAAACCGTGCAAAACCGCTAAATTTTGAGCATTCTCAGAATTCGACGAAACTTGACTCAAACATAGGTCTAGACCCAAGAGTTTGTGTGTTAAATTTTCTAAGCGTAATAATAACTACAAGTTAGTATAAAAGGGAAACAAACTTATTTAATAAAACCGTGCAAAACAGCTAACTTTTTACCGTTCTCATAATTCAACGAAACTTGACCCAATTGCAGGTCCAGACCCATCCATTTGTGTTGTAAATTTGCTAAGGGTAACACTAACTACAAGTTAGTATAAAAGCGAAACAAACTTGCTTTAATAAAATCGTGCAAAACAGCGAAATTTTGAACGTTTTCAGAATTCGACGAAACTTGACCCAAACATTGGTCTAGACCCAAGCATTTCTGTTGTAAATTTGCTAAGCGTAATAATAACTACAAGTTAGCATAAAAGGGAAACAAACTTGCTTTCATAAAACCGTGCAAAACAGCTAAATTTTGAACGTTCTCAGAATTCGACGAAACCAGTCCCAAACGTTGGTCTAGTCCCAAACATTAGTGTGGTTAATTTTCTAAACGTAATAATAACTACAAGTTAGTATAAAAGGGAAACAAACTTGTTTTAATAAACCGTGCAAAACAGCTAAATTTTGAGCATTCTCATAATTGAGAATTCGACGAAACTTGACCCAAACATTGGTCTAGACCCAAGCATTTCTGTTGTAAATTTGCTAAGCGTAATAATAACTACAAGTTAGCATAAAAGGGAAACAAACTTGCTTTCATAAAACCGTGCAAAACAGCTAACTTTTGAACGTTCTCAGAATTCAACAAAAGTTGACCCAATCGTTGGTCTAGACCCAAGAGTTTGTGTGTTACATTTTCCAAGCGTAGTAATAACTACAAGTTAGTATAAAAGGGAAACAAACTTGTTTTAATAAAACCGTGCAAAACAGCTAACTTTTGAACGTTCTTAGAATTCAACAAAAGTTGACCCAATCATTGGTCTAGACCCATCCATTTGTGTTGTAAATTTGCTAAGCGTAATAATAACTACAAGTTAGTATAAAAGGGAAACAAACTTGCTTTAATAAAAGAAAAGCAATGGACCACAAAAATTCTCTCTCTAAAAATCTTCTCTCTAAAACACACACTAGCAAACCATATCAAACACACACTAATGCACTATCCATGCACATGGCTGCCGGCGACAAGGAGGACGACGGCGACGCTTCGGCCAGTGACGGGGATGTCGAAAAAGTGGGAGGCCGACGATTGGTGACCGGCAATGGCGAGGATAGTTGCCGTAGAAAAACTGGAAAAAAACTCCCGGCTTTTAGAGATTGACGACGATACGGAAATTCAACCCGCGCCTTTCACCGGCGACTTTCAGGCGAACGAATCGGAACCGATGATTGGGGAGACATCAACATTAATTGCGCATGGGAAAAGAGGAGGCTTGGAGATGGAAAAAGCGGTTGTTTCGGCGCTGCAATTACTAGGGTTTGCCGCGCCCTCGGACATGGAAAAGGCGGCTGTTTCGGCGCCGCAATTGCTCGGGTTTGCTGCACCATTGGACATGGAAAAGGCCGCTGTTTCGGCATCGAAATTGCTTGGGTTTGCTGCACCATTGGAACCACAAGCGATTGATGAAACCGAACAGCCGCGGGGAGGAGAGGTGTTTTACACAGAAAACGAAAAGTCGCCGGACGAATATGTAACGTCGCCGGTATCTTTGGCGACCAATGCACGTACTACCGGCTTTGCAGAGGTTGGAGATGAAGGATTGTTGAGAAAAGAAGCAATCTTGATCGATAAAGAAGGAGACCTTGAGCGCAACCCTCAATTAGGGTTTGGCGGCGCAAACCCTAGCGCCGGTCGTGGGGGTGTGCCGATTCCACCATTTAATCTACAAGAATTCCTACGACTTGCTTACACAATCATTGATGAGGGTGATGAGGTTAGTCGTGCAGCACTGAATGAATTGAAGAACAAATGGGAAACCCGTTTTGGACCTGAAACGATTCCAAAAGTTTTTCTGGCGTCCATGGCTGTTCGGACGGAATTTCAGATGCGCAAACCTACAAGGCATGCTTGGAGAAGCCTCATACCGTCTACAGCATTGGAAAGAACGTCTGCTTTAGGATCTGCTCTTCGCATCGCCACTCCCGGCGAGAATCTGCCGGTAACACGATTTTTCGACGACCATTCTGACCGGATTTTGACAGAAACGATGGGTAGAAATACAGGACCTGTCTCTGGTAATTTTTTGACTGCTCTAAAGGAATTCCGGCCGGTGAATACCGAGAACGAAGTGCGGCCGGCGAGAACTCAAAAATCGCCGGATTCTGCTGACATGGAGCATGACGCTGCTGCTGACGTCATTGCTGACTTGAGCCATGACACAATTGATGACATCACTGCTGACCTGGAACATGACACAGCTGCTGATGCAATCGATGACCTATGCGATGATGCAGGTAATGACACAAGCGTTGATGCAACTGCTGATGTACGACATGACATAAGCAATGTGGGAAAAATTAGTGCTCTCCCTACACAAGAACGTTCCTTTCCTAAGGGTTTGTTTGTGGGCAATATTCCATTGAATACAACTTTGAATGTGGATGTTGATGACAAAATTGCAGACGCTTTCAATAATTCATCTCGGAGAACTCTCTCTTATATACCAACATCCAAATTGCAGACGCTTTCAATAATTCATCTCGGAGAACTCTCTCTTATATACCTCCCACAATACAAAATGGTGAAGTGGTTGTTCGACCTACGATAGAAGATTTCGAAATGGATCAACGAAATGGAAGACCACTGCAGTTGGTTATTTTCTTGGAAAACGACCGTATTTTTATCATGTTAAAGAATTTGCCTTTTCCGCTTGGCCTGGACTGCGGGAGGTGAAAGCCACAACGAACGGTATTTTCTTCTTCCAATTCAAGACTATTGCATATATGGAAGAAGCAATTGAAGGTGGGCCGTGGTTGTTTCAAGGACAACCAATTGTTCTGCAGAAATGGGAACCAGGAATGGTGATGAGGAAATTAAAGCATTCACAGGTCCCTGTTTGGATAAAATTGAGACACTTACCTGTAGAATTATGGACTGAGGCGGGCCTCAGTACAGTGGCCAGCGGTATTGGCAAACCCCTCTATCCAGATGCGATTACGAGGGCATGCACGAGACTGGACTTCGCTCGTGTATGTGTGATGTTGGATGTAAGCTCGAAATTACATAAACATATTATAATTATGACGCCTGACGAGGAAGGAGGAGAGACACCGTGCAAAATTGACGTGGAATATGAGTGGATACCCCCCAAATGTACCAGTTGTATGACGCTAGGCCATGCGGCCAAGGATTGTGCTCTCAATAAACCATCCAAACCAATTAAACCACCAGTCGCCGTTTACATTCCTAAAATGGGACTTGGGAGGCCGCCACCAGTTCACGATCAGGAGATAATACCACCCGCCCGAGGGGTGGATAAGCAGAGAAATGGGCGTGAATCCCCTAGTGGTGGTGCTGTGAGGTCGAGTCGGGAGGATAAGGGTAAGGAGCTTGTTGTATATAATACGTTTAATGCTCTACACTTACTTGATGATGCAGATGAGATGTCACGGGGTCCTAATCATAGCAGCCCCTTATGTGGTGATCCATGTTGAATGCAGCAATATGGAATGTACGTGGCCTGAACAAACGCGATCATCAGTTAGCAGTCAAAGACATCGTTGCTGAATTCAGGTTACAATTTCTTGGACTTCTTGAAACTAGAGTTCGTGGAAATAATGCATTTCGTATTCAATCTATCTTGATGCCTAAATGGAAATGGTTTACGGATTATGGATCATCGGGTAATCGAGTTTGGATTGCCTGGGACGATAATTTTGTTGATGTAGATGTGGTTGAATGTGGTACTCAATTTATCCACTGCCATGTTACTATTCGTGCACCTCATGCGTTGATTGCTGTCACTGTTGTTTATGGAGCTAATGAAGTGGCTGATAGAAGGGCGCTTTGGGGAACCCTGGAGACTAAGGCTACCCAATGTGTCGACATCCCATGGTTGGTTGGAGGGGATTTTAATGCAGTGCGAGATCTAAGTGAAGTGTGTGGCACTTCCGGAGATATTCAGATAGCTATGGACGATTTTAATGCTTGTATTGAGAATGCAGGATTACTCCCACTACCCATGCAGGGTGAATGGTTCACGTGGCATAACCACAGCGCGACACCACGGAACCTGTGGAAAAGACTGGACCGTATGATGATAAATGATAGATGGATGGCTCGGTTCCCGAGTGCAAGTTATTCTACCCTCACCCCACGCACCTCAGACCACTCACCGATGGTGCTTAATGGGGATAGACAACAGCGATTTGGAGGTATGTTCCGATTCGATAATTACCTCGCCCATTCACCTAAGTTTATTGCCAGTGTGCAGACTATATGGCAGCACAACATTATTGGAACACCTATGTATTCTGTAACATGGAAGCTCAAAGCACTGAAATCGGTCTTTCGAGAACAAAGGAGGAATAAGGGAGGACCTATCTCACAATGTGCAACTGGCTAAAGGATTTCTAGAAGCAGCACAGATACTTGTTAGCTCGAATAGACGTGACGAACTATACATACAATTGGAACACTGCTGCCGGCTTGTCTTGACCAAGGCAGCCAAAAATGAACAAACAATGCTACAACAACGAGCGAAAATGCAGTGGATGAAAGGAGGTGACCAATGCTCCCGGGTATTCTTCCATAAGATTGCTCAAAGGAGATCGGCGAAAAGGATTTTACATATCAATGATGATCATGGAATCACCCATTCTGAACCAGAAGAAGTAATCAATGAGTTTGTCACATATTACCAAAACCTCCTAGGTGGGGAAAGACGACGAACTGTGATAGATCTTCGATTCCTTCAACCTTGGGCTCGACATGTATTGACTGAGGAAGAAGCTAGTTCTTTACAATTATCAGTTACACCAGAGGATGTCAAACAGGCGGTTTTTGACATTGCAGAGGATAAGGCACCAGGTCTGGATGGGTATTCATCGGGTTTTTTCAAGGCTGCATGGCCTATAGTGGGGCAGGAGGTGACAACGGCAGTGATGGATTTCTTTAATACAGGCCGACTCCTAAAGCAGATCAAGACCACCCTTTTGGCGCTTATACCAAAGGTACATGCCCTTATGACTGTTAGTGATTTTCGACCTATATCTTGTTGTAATGTGTTGTACAAAGTTATTGCTAAGATCGTAGTCCAACGGTTAAGTGTGATACTGGACAAACTTATTAGTCCGGGGCAAGCGGCGGTTGTACCTGGAAGAAGCATTGGCGATAATATTATGCTGGCACAGGAGCTCTTTACGGGATACAACCAGTCCCGTTTACCACCCAGGTGTGCCTTAAAAGTGGACATTCGGAAAGCTTATGACACGGTGGAATGGGACTTCATGATTGTTGTGATGGAGTTATTTGGGTTCCCTTCTACCTTTGTTAAGTGGATTGAGGTATGTGCTACTACACCCACATCTGTTGGGCTGAATGGGAAACATCATGGCTTCTTTCCGGGGGCTAGGGGACTTCGATAGGGTGACCCTGTATCGCCCTACCTATTCGTGTTTGTAATGGAGGTTCTACAACTGGGATTATTGCAACTGATTGACCAGGATGAGTTATTTTCCTTCCATTGGAAATGTGACACAGCCAGAGTTTTTCAGTTGGGGTTTGCAGATGATGTATTGTTATTCTGCCATGCTGATATGGACTCAATTAGAGTCTTTAAGACAGGACTAGATCGGTTTGCTGAATGGTCGGGGCTCAGGCTGAATGAAGATAAAAGTCACCTTATTATCTCACGATCAGCACAAGGATTGCGTGAGGAGATGATGACAGTACTCGGTTTTCAAGAAGGGGTCTTACCGATGAAGTACTTGGGATTACCGCTTTTATCTTCTCGATTAACTATTTCGGATTGTCGCCCATTATTATTAAAAATAGATAAACGTATTGCTGGTTGGGAGGGTATTTCTCTGTCTTATGCAGGTAGGGTACAAATTATAAAATCTGTACTCATGGCGCTGAGTTTATACTGGGCATCGGCATTCATTCTACCGAAGAAAGTTATTAATGAAATTGAGAAACGGCTGCGAACTTTCTTGTGGAAGGGGACGACAACCAGTGGCTACCCCAAGGTTGCATGGAAAGATCTTTGCCGATCGAAGGATGAGGGAGGATTGGGATTAAAGGATATTTATAGTCTGAATCGTGCATTAATGACAAAGAAACTCTGTGATGTCATCAGATGCGACAGGACTTCGATCATGGGGATGGCGAAAAATTGGGGATGGCGAAAAATTGGGAAACTTCCATCTGGAAAATTGGGGAACGGGGCGGATCATGGGGATGGCGAAAAATTCTCCGATTACGGAATTTCCTCCGGACTATGGTGGACTATCAGATTGGTGATGGGAGAAAATTCTACTTGTGGCAGGACCCGTGGCATCACCTTGGACCTCTAAACATCACATTCCCACGAGGACCAAGATCTCGGTTTAGAGGCGTCCTCTAGACTTAGTGCGGTGATTCAAGGAGGAGATTGGCATTGGCCGCCCATTACAGACTTTGAATGCTTGGAAATCACACATACCTTACCTACTATACATGGAGGGGAGGACCGCATTATTTGGAGGTTCGAGCATGGGCAACCTACAACCCAGGCGCTATATAGATTATTTGACCCACCAGGACCGAAAGTAGACTGGTCTTCACTACTTTCGGGATCTCTCAAGATTCCACGACATCTATTTATCTTATGGCTTGCTATCCAATGCAAGTTGGCCACGACGGACAAACCATGGCTTGCTCATCTTGGACCCTGTGCTTTATGTGACGAAGGAGCGACAGAAACACATGGACACTTATTCTTTCAGTGCAGATTTAGTCAACAATGTCTCACAGCAATTCGGAGAGAGATACGGTTTCCTTGGCCCAATGGTGACTGGACTATGGACATTAAATGGGCTTCACGGAAATGGAGGGGTAAACACATTATTAATATGTCTTATCATGCATTATTAGCAGCATGCGTTTACCACATTTGGAAGGAGAGAAATCTTAGACGATTCGAGCACACCGAGAGAACACCCAATACCATGGCACTACTGATAGTCGAGGACATCAGACAACGGATTCTCAGCATTTCATTACCTAGATTAGTCAGTACTCGAGCTTTATATAGACTATGGCGTATCCCTTGGTCTGTCGAGGGAGAAACCAACTGATCATCGTATTGTTGTACTGTACCATTATTTTACTTAATGAAACTTACATTTACCAAAAAAAACTTGCTTTAATAAAACCGTGCAAAATAGCTAACTTTTGAACGTTTTCAGAATTCAACGAAACTTGACCCAATCGCAGGTCCAGACCCATCCATTTGTATCGTAAATTAGCTAAGCGTAATAATAACTACAAGTTAGTGTAAAAGCGAAACAAACTTGCTTTAATAAAATCGTGCAAAACAGCTAAATTTTGAACGTTTTCAGAATTTGACGAAACTTGACCCAAACGTTGGTCTAGACCCAAGCATTTGTGTTGTAAATTTGCTAAGCGTACTAATAACTACAAGTTAGCATAAAAAGAAAACAAACTTGCTTTAATAAAACCGTATAAAACAGCTAACTTTCGAACGTTCTCAGAATTCGAGAAACTTGACCCAATCGCAGGTCTAGACCCATCCATTTGTATTGTAAATATGCTAAGTATAATAATAACTACAAGTTAGTATAAAAGGGAAACAAACTTGCTTTAATAAAAACGTGCAAAATAGCTGAATTTTGAACGTTCTCAAAATTCGACGAAACTTGACCCAAACGTTGGTCTAGACCCAAGCATTTGTGTTGTAAATTTGCTAAGCGTAATAATAATTACAAGTTAGTTTAAAAGGGAAACAAACTTTGTTTAATAAAACCGTGCGAAACAGATAAATTTCGAACGTTTTCAGAATTCGACGAAACTTGACCCAAACGTTGGTCTAGACCTAAGCATTTGTGTTGTAAATTTGCTAAGCGTAATAATAACTACAAGTTAGTATAGAAGGGAAACAAACTTGTTTTAATAAAACCGTGCAAAACAGCTAAATTTCGAACATTTTCAGAATTCGACGAAACTTGATTGACCGAATTGCAGGTCTAGACCCATCCATTTGTGTTGTAAATTTGCTAAGGGTAATAATAACTACAAGTTAGTATAAAAGCGAAACAAACTTGTTTTAATAAAACCGTGCAAAACAGCTAACTTTTTAACGTTCTCATAATTCAACGAAACTTGACCGAATTGCAGGTCTAGACCCATCCATTTGTGTTGTAAATTTGCTAAGGGTAATAATAACTACAAGTTAGTATAAAAGCGAAACAAACTTGCTTTAATAAAATCGTGCAAAACAGCTAAATTTTGAACGTTTTCAGAATTCGACGAAACTTGACCCAAACATTGGTCTAGACCCAAGCATTTGTGTTGTAAATTTGCTAAGCGTAATAATAACTACAAGTAAGCATAAAAGGGAAACAAACTTGCATTAATAAAACCGTGCAAAACAGCGAAATTTTGAATGTACTTAGAATTCGACGAACCTATCCCAAACGTTGGTCTAGACCCAAGCATTCGTGTGGTAAATTTTCAAAGCGTAATAATAACTACAAGTTAGTATAAAAGGGAAACAAACTTGTTTTAATAAAACCGTGCAAAACAGTTAACTTTTGAACGTTCACAGAATTCAACGAAACTTGACCCAATTGTTGCTCTAGACCCAAGAATATGTGTGGTAAATTTTCTAACAATAATAATACCTACAAGTTAGTATAAAATGGAAACAAACTTGTTTTAATTAAACCAGGCAAAACAGCTAAATTTTGAGCATTCTCAGAATTCGACGAAACTTGACCCAAATGTATGTCTAGACCCAAGCATTTGTGTGTTAAATTTCTAAGCGTAATAAGAACTACAAGTTAGTATAAAAGGGAAACAAACTTGCTTTAATAAAACCGTGCAGAACAGCTAAATTTTGAATGTTCTCAAAA
Organism: Sesamum indicum; assembly: GCF_000512975.1. Lineage (NCBI taxonomy): Eukaryota > Viridiplantae > Streptophyta > Magnoliopsida > Lamiales > Pedaliaceae > Sesamum > Sesamum indicum. Next base: position 44,900 of record NW_011628165.1, on the reverse strand, counting down.
TTTTACGAAACCTGACCCAAACGTAGATCTAGACCTAGGCATTTGTGTTATACATTTGCTAAGCGTAGTAATAACGGCAAGTTAGTATAAAAGGGATACAAACTTGTTTTAATAAAACCGTGCAAAACAGCTAAATTTTGAACATTCTCAGAATTCGACGAAACTTGTCCCAAACGTTGGTCTAGACCCAAGCATTTGTGTGGTAAATTTGCTAAGCGTAATAATAACTACAAGTTAGTATAAAAGTGAAACAAACTTGTTTTGATAAAATCGTGCAAAACAGTTAACTTTTGAACGTTCACAGAATTCAACGAAACTTGACCCAATCGTAGGTCTAGACCCAAAAATATGTGTGGTAAGTTTTTTAAGCGTAACAATACGTACAAGTTAGTATAAAAGAGAAACAAACATATTTTAATAAAACAATGCAAAACAGCGATATTCTGACCATTCTCAGAATTCGATGAAACTTGCCCCTAACGTTGGTCTCGACCCAAGCATTTGTGTTGTAAATTTGTTAAGCGTAATAATAACTGCAAGTTAGTATAAAAGGGAAACAAACTTGTTTTAATAAAATCGTGGAAAACATTTAACTTTTGAACGTTCTCAGAATTCGACGAAACTTGACCTAATCGTAGGTCTAGACCCAAGCATCTGTGTTGTAAATTTGCTAAGAGTAATAATAACTACAAGTTAGTATAAAAGGAAAACAAACTTGCTTTAATAAAACCGTGCAGACAAGCTAAATTTTGAACGTTCTCAGAATTCGACGAAATTTGAACCAAACGTTGGTCTAGACCCAAGCATTTGTGTTGTAAATTTGCTAAGCGTAATAATAACTACAAGTTAGTATAAAAGGGAAACAAACTTGTTTTAATAAAACCGAGCGGACAAGCTAAATTTTGAACATTCTCAGAATTCGATGAAATTTGAACCAAACGTTGGTCTAGACCCAAGCATTTGTGTTGTTAATTTGCTAAGCGTAATAATAACTACAAGTTAGTATAAAAGGAAAAAAAACTTGTTTTAATAAAACCGTGCAAAACAGCTAACTTTTGAACGTTCTCAAAATTTGACGAAACTTGACCCAATCGTAGGACCCAAGATAAGATTATGTGTGGTAAATTTCCTAAGCGTAACAATACCTACAAGTTAGTATAAAAGGGAAACAAACTTGTTTTAATAAAACAGTGTAAAACAACGATATTCTGAACGTTCTCAGAATTCGATGAAACTTGCCCCTAACGTTGGTCTCGACCCAAGCATTTGTGTTGTAAATTTGTTAAGTGTAATAATAACTTCAAGTTAGTATAAAAGGGAAACAAACTTGTTTTAATAAAATCGTGCAAAACATGTTGAAAATTGATAAATGCATTGCGGGTTGGGAGGGTATGGCTCTTTCTTATGCTGGTAGGGTGCAGATTATTAAATCTGTACTCTTGTCACTGAGTTTATATTGGTCATTGGCGTTCATCCTACCAAAAGAAAGTTAGTAACGAAATTGAGAAGAGACTGCGAACTTTCTTGTGGAAGGGGACAACAAACAGTGCTTATGTGAAGGTAGCATGGAAAGATCTATGCCGACCGAAAGATGAGGGAGGACTAGGATTCAAAGATATTGCTATCTTGAATCGCGCATTAATGACAAAGAAACTCTGTGATATCATCAGATGCGATAGGACCTCAATTTGGGTTGAATGGCTTTACCAGGATCGATTACGAGATAACTCCATTTGGACGATTAGGGAGCATGGAGGCTCATGGGGTTGGCGGAAAATTCTACGTTTATGGGTTTTCCTCCGCCCTATGGTGGACTATCAGATCGACGATGGACGAACTTTTTACCTTTGGCAGGACCCGTGGCATTATCTCGGACCGCTTTGAGTCACATTCCCAAGGGGACCGGGCTACTCAGAATGGAGGAATCAGCCAGACTAAGCACGGTGATTAATGAAGGAGAGTGGCAGTGGCCTCCTATCACAGATTTTGAGTGTCTGGAGATCACACATGATTTACCCACAATCAATGGAGGGTAGGATCGAATTATTTGGAGATTTGATCAGGGAAAACCCACAACTCAGGCTCTATATAGGCTTTTTGATCCCCCAGGACCGAAAGTAGGCTGGTCTTAACTACTTGCGGGATCACTGAAGATTCCACGTCATTTGTTCATCCTATGGCTTGCTATCCTAGGCAAATTGGCTACGATGGACAAATCATGGTTAGCACACCTTGGCCCATGTATTCTATGTAATGAGGGAGCGACAGAGACACATGACCACTTATTCTTTCAGTGCAGATTTAGTCGACAGTGTCTCACAGCAATCCGGAGAATGGTATGATATTCTTGGCCCAATAGAGACTGGATACGGATATTGAATGGGCTTCCCAAAGATGGAGAGGTAAACACATTGTTAACATATCTTATCGAGCACTATTAGCATCATGTGTTTACCACATTTGGAGGGAGAGAAACTTGAGATGATTCGTGCACACCGAGAGGACACCTAGCACCATGGCTTTATTGGTTGTTGAGGATATCAGGCAGCGGATCCTTAGTATCTCTCTACCTAGATCAGTCAGTACACGAGCTTTATATAGACTGTGGCGTATCCCTTGGCCTGTCGAGGGAGAAACCAGCTGATAACCACACTGTTGTACTGTACTACTATTTCATTTTACTTAATGAAACTTACATTTACCAAAAAAAATATTTTCTTTATAATTACCAAAATGTTCCTAATTTTTGGTTTTATAATTTATTATTTTTATGTAGTATATTTTAATAAATTATTTAATTCATATATTTAATAA
>NW_011628165.1:41293-41658 GCF_000512975.1 Sesamum indicum | reverse complement strand
TTCCGACCGACGGGTTTGCTCAAATCGTCTCAAGTTCCTCTCTCGCCATAAATGGTATATGCATGCACCAAGTAATGCTCGATAGGCAACATTGACAATATGCTTCCCCCTCCACTTCCTCGATGCCCATTGCACGTCTCTTGTCCACTCACGATTTGGCCAAGCAAATCGAATATGTTGTCGTATAGCTGCAAGGCATCCTCTGTTAAATCGACATCGGAAGAACATGTGAGTGTGTTTCTCCGTTGTACCCTCGTCACACAGAATACATCCCCCTAGATGGGTCATCCATGGTTTATCAATTGTCGGTAGCTTCTCCTGAATTGCTAACCAAAGAATGAAGTTATGTCGGGGAATCTTCAAAG
>NW_011628165.1:40244-40998 GCF_000512975.1 Sesamum indicum | reverse complement strand
TGCGAAGTCGGAGCATTTTTCGCCATCCCCATGATCCTCCCTTTTCATTAATAGTCCAAATTGAAGTGTTGTGCAATCGTCCCTGCTTCAACCACTCAACCCATATAGATGTTCGGTCACATCTGATGACGTCACATAACTTCTTTGCTATTAAGGAACGGTTAAGGATACCGATGTCCTTAATTCCTTGGCCTCCTTCATTAAATGGTTTACACACATCCTTCCACGCTACCTTGGCGTATCCCGACGTAGAAGTGCCTTTCCATAGAAAAGTTCTGAAGCGTTTCTCAATTTGTTTAATAATAGCCTTCGGTAGGATGAATGCAGACGCCCAATAGATGCTCATTGCTGATAGTACGGATTTAATGATTTGTATACGTCCAGCATAAGATAATGAAATTCCTTCCCAACCATTAATGCGAGCATCAATATTCAATAAGAGTTGTTGACAATCGGATATAGACAATCTAGAAGACTGTAGAGGGAGGCCGAAGTACCTCATTGGTAGTTGGCCCTCCTGGAAGCCTATAATTGCTAAGATCTGATCCTTCCAGCCTTGTGCTGATCGAGAGATAATGACATGGCTTATTTGTACATTCAGTCGAAGTCCCGACCATTCTGCAAATCGGTCCAACCCCCTCTTGAGGATCCTGAGAGAATCCAAGTCAGCTCTATAGAAAAGTAGGAGGTCGTCTGCGAATCCCAACTGGAAGACTTTGGCCGGCTCACATTTCCAGTGGTAAGAGGATTGCAA